>NC_081347.1:9279839-9579839 GCF_029784015.1 Lycium ferocissimum
TTAGACGAGAAAATAAGATTAAACAGGGACTAAGCATTAAAGGTAACTAGCACACATAGGATAATAAGATGATGTTTAAGCCTCCAAACCTCCAACTCGACTTAAATGGGATTTCAACAGTTCGTAGGACCACACAGGAGAACATTAGAACTAAAACAAGAAATTTCTCATGCTTTTAGATGATCAGTGCGGCAGAGACCTAAAACCATGTTTCCCAGCAAAATACAGGATTAAATAAGCATAAACCATTATCGAAAGACAAATACAACTTCCTATTTCACAACATCGAACATGACTTCCTATTTTACGACGTTAAACTACGAATTTTCACAACAACTCCAATTCGAGACTGAAAATATTGTAAACACATAAACTCAAAACACAAATGTGCATCGAAATCACAATGAACTAAAAATGGGAGGAAATCACACTGACCTTTTGTAGGTGCAGTGAACAGGGGAGGAGGTCTCGGATTTATGCTCGAACACGAACGAACCCGAACCCGATTAAAGTAACTAAAGTTTCAAACCAACAAAATAGAATGATATGTGACTGTTCCTTTCCAGATATAGTGACTAAAAAGGGCAAGTATTTTGAAGAGTTCTTGTGGATGATCCCCCTCAAATGGGTAATGAAACGAATATTTATAGTCGACTTCTAGGGTTTCTCTCCGGTTTAAAATGGGCGGGATTTTGAGTTTGAAAGTTTCAAAATCTGGCCAAAATTGTTGGAAATCGAACGTTGGAGGAATTTTGGACGAACTTGTAACCCATCCACGTGAATCGGTCAGGTTTTTTACAGGTTTGCTTTGTTTTGCTTCACTGGGTTTTGATGCCTACGGGCTAAATGTGGACAAGCTTGCACGAAAATGGATGCACAGATCTGAGATGGTGAAAGAGGGTTTATTTCTTGGCTAGAAATAGCAAGGTAAAGAAAGAGAATAGAGCAGAGGAGGAAGGGAAAACTGTGCGTATTTGCACGAAAGTGAATAGGCAAAGATCTGCCATTGCTAAAGGAGGTTAGGATTTAGGTTAAAAATGGAAGGGATGAGGAAAAGGAGAAAGAGACGAAGGAGAGAGGAGCTGCGTTTTTTTTGAAGAAGAGAAAGAGAAGGGATTAGGTTTTTTGTTAAAGGAAATGGGCTGGACCGGGTTGGTGTGCGTGGTGTGGTTTGTGGTTGTTGAAGGGTATTAAAAGGTAATGGGCTGGTCCGTTTGGGCCATTAATTGGCCGAAAAGGTTGATCTTCTCCTCTATTTTAATTATCCTTGGGCTTCTAATTTAACAACTAGTACAATATATGTATTATGTGAAGATAAATAATAATTAGTATGTAGAAGGTAAAGGATTTAATAAAGTAAAATTAATTTAACGAGTACAAATCTTAGAAATGAAACGATGACGAACCATTTAAAATTTGTGATAAAGTAACGAAAGTAATGTCGATAGTGGCATAGTGAAAATGAAAATAATGATAAAAATAAAAAATAGTAGCGAAAATAAAATATTTAGGTTTAATTAATTTAAAAACCCAAGGAAATAAATTTGAATAAAGGAGGGACAAAATTGGGTATCAACAAAGATTATGCCACATCATACGTATTAAGATACCCTGTGAGGTTTATGTTGATACTTTAGTTGGCCGATGAGTGCGTTTGAGAAATGTCATGAGAGTCCGAATTACGAAGGAAGTCCTCGCTATAATTTTCGTAAACCCTAGAGTTAGTAGTAACTCTTAATCATTATTTATGAATCGAGGAAAATGGTTTCATGATTCTAGCTCATGTAGGTGCTACTCAGTGTCATGTTCCCATGTACATGTTTATATGTAATCACATATTTAGTTCTCATGATCCATGACCATGTTTTCATGTAATCATGTCAAGCTCTTATGTTTCATGTCATTTTCATCACGTTCATGTATTCATGCCATGTCCAGTCCCATACCTAACCAAGACCCATCATTCGAGGACGAATGATCCCAAGGGGGAGATATTGTAACACCTCGTATCTTAGAACTCATGTTAGACTCGTAATGTTAGAGTTTTAGAGAAAAATTTGAAAGTTTGTACGGATTACGAAAGTGGTTGACCAGCCTATTTTGGGCACCCGTAACTCCTTGATTAGTTGATAATTTGAGAAAACTTAAAACATGAAAGTTGTAGCCCCTTTGGAATATCTTTCCAACGGTATCTTATGAAGCTCGAGTCCGTGCTAAGAGTTATACCTGTTTTACTATCCTTTGGTTGGAGCAAAATTTTTCAGATTTTGGGTTACGTTTTTAGCCTTTTCCTACTCGAATTGGGACTCCTTATTTTATTATTGTATGAAGTAAAAACGTCCCTAACACTATTCTAAACCCTAAGAGACTATTCTCTTCTCTCTTCTCTCTTCTCTCTACCTCCATCCCTAAAGAACCTAGACACTTCAATCTTGCAAGAAACTCATTCTTGCAATCAAGAAAAATCAAGAAACCTTCAAGAATTTGGTTTGGCAATCTAGTTTCCTAAGGTTTCCTCCAAGGTAAATATTTTAATCAAGAACCTTTGTATTCTACAAGATTTATCATTTATAAAGACTAGAATAAATCCATCCATCCCGTTACCCTATAAAAATCAAGAGTTGTAAAAAGTTGGAGAAAACTTTAGTATTTTTCTATTGAGTTTCATTCCGACCAGCCATATTAATTTGGTGTTTCCCGATAATCTAATCGTTGGATCAAGCCCAAAATTTAACGGAGTGTTCATAACACATAATTTTAAAATATGAACGGTGGATATTGGATTTCGAGGTCCGGAGCAGTACCCTTTGAGCCACGAACAGTAGCTACGAAAATCAGTGAAAATCCTCTCAAGGTTTCCAAATTCAAAGCTTTTGGAATTCTTCTTCAAAGATTCTAACTTTTCTTCAAGTTTTGGAGAGATTAAGGTATGTAGAGTTACTATCTACGTGTGAGAACATCATTGTTCTTCCCCACGCCTCATAATCCATAAATTATGATTCTTTACGAAAACTAGGGTTTCTATACTATGTTCATGATAACCCTAGGTCCATGTCCATGATTATATTGTGTATGAATTGTTATAATTCCATCATTGAGTTCTTAATATTTCATTATGATTATTAAGAATCTGTCCGTAATCCATGAAAACCCATATATCTCATTCCATGGGTTCATACATGCTAGTTTATGATATATTATGCTATTTTCAAGAAAATACTATACATGTTTTACAAGTTCATGCAAGCAAGCTATAATTCATGATATCCATGTACAAGCAAGTTATATTCATGAAAACCATGGGCGACAAGTGCCACTTATTTTACATGTTCAAGTTTTTGGAGTTGCTTTAATTACCGAGGAAGGCTTGTGATAGCCCGAAACTACGTAGCCACCGTAGGATGAGGATCGCTCCACCCATGTCCCGACGATCTCTCATAATGATGGATCATTTCATATTTTATTAAATCTCATGTTCCCCGGCAAGGACCGAGTGTTCTGCTGGCGGGACGCAAGCACCAGACCATGGATCGGTTATAAGTTATTGCTCTCCCTACTTATGATATTTTTACCATGTTATATATATATATATATGTGTGTGTGTGTGTGTGTGTATTCATGTTCATGACCAGGTTTCAGTTCCTATCATTATTATTTCATGTCCCATATTACTTCATTCAGTTGCTTTACATACCAAAAGACATTCAAAGTGCTGACGTCCCCTTTCTATTACCCGGGGGACTGCGTTTTCACGATGCGCAGTGCGATATATAGGATGACACATACGCTCGTGGACAAATTCGTATCGGCTTATTGGTGAGCCCCATCTCATTCGGATTTAGTCAACTTTTGTTTTATGATTAGTTATGCATCTAAGGTATCTTTGGGGCCTTATCCTAGTAAGTATGTTTTCCAATCGGACTCATGATAGAGGTTTCATAGATTAGACAAGTCGATTATGTTATGTCAGACATTCGGAGTCGTATAGCCATTTTGGCTCATTCATGTTATTTCCGCACTCATGTTTAAACAAGTATTTTTATTAAGTATTATGACTTACTACGTTTTATAAAGGCTCATCATGCATTCACGTTATATTCCGCTCATGTTATGCCTCATGATGATTCAATAAGCGTGTGGTTCGCTCGGTCACATGCGCATAGGCACCGAGTGCCGTGTTTCGCCCAGGCCACGGTTCGGGGCGTGACAATTTACTTCCTTGACTCCTTCAAACTGTCTTTGTTATTTACTTCCTTGACTACTCCAAACATTACTGCCTTCAAACTGTCTTAGTTATTTACTTCCTTGACTTCATACAATTCCGCCTTGTAATTCCTTGAACATTAGAAAATACAATAAAATAGAAAAAAATAAGAAAGTAAAAGACCGAAAACTCAACCGTTTGTGAACCAATGTTGAAGCGTTCGATTGCCGGAAGACTTTCAGTGGACTTGAAAATGCCATATTTCGACTTCGTGGGTGACTTGATGGCATTATCAGCGCCGGAAACCGATGTTACAGATACTCATTGATCTTGATCTTATCACCATCCTGTAAATCCTCAATTTTAATGTCAGTAAGTTCATTAATATTGTCACGATGAATACTGATTTTTAATTCTTCCTTCTCTGAATATCCGCTTCTCTTACCCTTGCTCAACTTGAAGGAATACAAGTAGCCACAATGAAAAGGGTAGCAGTATTTAAGAGGTTTTGGTACGGTGTCCATTAGTTTTTCTTAATGTAAAATGGTTAAGGAAAGATGATTTTAAGGGAAAACAAATTGAAAGAACCCTTTCAGGGGAAAGCACTAATAAAAGAAACGTTTTGAGTATTAGTTATAATAAAATAAATAAAAAGGGAGGAAATAAATAAATAGGAATCTTGATCATTGAAGCATGCCACGTATGCGGGGCTATGTCCTGCCTTTATATATAATATAACAATGAGTTCTATATAAGCAGAAGAAATAAAACTTTACCGAAAGATAAAAATGTAATTCACTCTAAACTCCATACCGCTAAACTATAATCAATATTTATAGTAACTGAAGCTTAATTTTTTTGGCATATTGCAAGAACAACAGTCATTGAGTTATTATAGGAGGAGGTTCTGTTTTTCAATGAATAGCCTTCTGTAATAAACAAATTTACCTAATATATTTATGGGTTTATGATTCGGCTTAGCAGTGAGATTCTGTTTATAACCTATTGATTGTTGAATTAATTTATATTGATCACTGTGAAATTTGTGTGGATCCACTTCCACACTGCGGATGTACCAACAGATCTTGTCGGGCATTTTTTGCGAACACTTCATATGAGTCACAATAAGCATGTCGTGTTGGTCTGTTTTTTACTCAGAACAAAACTTGGTAAGTACCTATTATCCAACTCTGCAGTAACGTTGGTACTTGGTAACAGCGATGGAGTGAACAAAGATGACTGAAATAAAAATCGAAAGCGCAAGTAAATGTAGCACAAAAATGAAGATGACAATGGGAGAAGAACGTAAATATTAGCAGGAAAGCATAAAGAAATTGAATAAACGTGAAGCAAGGGAACAATAGATTTTAAAATGTGAGAAGGAGCAATACATACATAGAGAGAGAGAGAGAGAGGGAGGGAAGGTTCTTCTGTGTTTTTTTTTTTTTTTTTTTTTTTTTTTGTTGCTCTGCATCACCTGCAACATTATTGGTTTTCTGACTTAGAATTCGAGTCATTTCCGCAAGCTGTGGGGGATGTCTCTCTGTTAGGGCATTTCTGCGAACACTTCATGGGCGTCAAAAAGAAGCATGTCGTTTTGGTCTTTTTCTTTTCTCAGAATGAACTTGTAAGTAGTTTGTTATCCAGTTCTACAGTAATGTTGGTAACAGCGATGGAGGGAATAAAAGACGAACTGATGTAAAAATCCAAAGCTGAAGTAAGTGTAACATGGTAAATGAAGATGGCAGTGAGGGTAGAAAGTAGATGTTATTAGCAAGGGAAATTCAAGAAATTGATCAAACTGTGATGGAAGAGAACATTAGATTGTAAAAGAAGAGAAGAAACGATACATACACAGAGAGAGCGGGGAGAATAGAGTGAATTAAGAATAACTAATGGTAAGAAGCAGTTGATATTTTTAAGCGGTGTCATTTCCGTATGGAATGCCGACGGGGTTTCTTTAATTTTTTTCTTTGTGAAAGGCTAGGGTAAAAATCCAAAAATTTGTAAAAAAACATAAATACAATCCCTGCATTTGTGTTGTTGCCACGCGTGTGACCTTTGTCCCCGCTTTTTTATATATATATATATGAGATTTATAATACTGCCTCGTTGTACCAACTACCAAAAGGAAAGCCAGGAATATTCCTGCATATCTCTATGAAAGCCAATTACTACTTGATTTTCTTCTTCTAGATAGCGAATTTTTTGTCGGGGCTCTTACCTTCTAGATTCCACATTATTTCTAGTTTCCCAAACTTAATTTTTATGGTAGAACCCAGATTTTGTGTATATAAAAGGCTATATCCTCTTCAGTTCTCCCAACAAAGCATATTGTGAATTTTGTTAAGTATTAAGTGCAATTGGATCTACTCTTTCTTGATTTTATTACTTAAAATTGTGACTTTTTACTGTAATTCAATATGAGTTTAGGGGACGAAAAGAAAAATGTGGTAGTGATCGGAGGTGGAGTTGCTGGCTCTCTTGTTGCAAAGACTCTCCAAAACGAGACCAATGTCTTTCTTATTGATGAGTAATTATTTCTCCTCCTACCCTTCTCTCATTCTTTAGCGATTGCCTCCTTTATTTTCTTGATTTTTCATGAAAACTAATTTGCATTGTTTATTGTTTTATGTATGAAATTTTTACACAAAAGAATATTTTGAGATAACATGGGCAAGCTTAAGGTCTATGGTTGAATCTTCATTTGCTAAAAGATCAGTCATTTCTCACTCTGAGTACCTTCCTCATGCCAAAATCATTACATCAGCTGCAGTTAACATCACAGACACCGATATTTTGAGCAAACAAGGCGATCGAATTCCCTATGACTATATCTTCTTGTTGCCACTGGTCATACACAAAATACTGCTTGGACTAAAACAGAGAAAATCAGTCAATACCAAGCAGGTAAGACATGCATGGTTCACAATATTTATTAATAGCGTAGTACATCGACAAACCCTTATACTTGTCGGTAAATTTCAGTTAGACGCTCACTTTTTCGATTAAGCACCGAATATATGATAAAGTATTCTTATTAGACACTTACAACTTAAATTTTGGAAAAGCTTTTTGCATGTGCATGTTATCAAGTGTCCATTATGTAGATAAGTTAACCATATAAAATAAGTCACCTTCTTTAATTATAAACATTAGCCTCAATTGGAACAGACCTAAGGTTTTACGTCCTAATGAGGTTGATGTGTATAATTAACGGATGTGATATATTTTAAGTGATTAATTTATGTACATAATAAGCGCTTTAGAACATGAGGAAAAATTCAAAATTTGAGCTAAAAATATCTAATAAGAACATTTTATCATGTGTTGAGGTGTCAATTAGAACAGGCCATAGTTAGAGTATCCAAATGAAATATACTGGCAAAATTAAGGGGCTGCCGATGTATTCCGCCTTTATTAATAGACATTCACTAATACAAATTTATTGTTGCTTAAGTCTGCTTTTTCTTGGTTCACAGAGTATGAAAAGATAAAATCTGCAAACTCCATATTAATAGTGGGAGGAGGGCCAACAGGTGTGGAGCTAGCTGCTGAAATTGCTGTTGATTTTCCTGATAAGAAAGTAACTCTAGCGCACAGGGGATCAAGATTGTTGAAATTTATCGGAGAAAGCGCCAGCAGAAAGACTAGGAATTGGCTTACTTCTAACAAAGTTGAAGTCATTTTGGGACAAGCTGTTGATTTGAACTCTGCATCAAACACAATAGCATCCACGATTTAATGTAGTCATTAAAGAGTATTGTTTAGGGGGAGATTAATCCCCCAATAGAGTTTATGCTTCTTTATTGGTTTTTCAACGTGTAGGTCACTTGACCAAATCATATTATAATATTATGTCTTTTTAGCATTAAAAAAAAAAAAAAAAAAAAAAAAAAAAAACTCTGCATCAGATGGCATTTATCAAACATCGGGCGGAGAAACCATAGTTGCTGATTGCCATTTTATTTGCATCGGAAAATCAATTGGTTCGTCATGGCTAAAAAAATACTATTTTGAAGGATAGTTTGGAAAGTCAAGGAAGGCTAATTGTTGATTCAAATTTAAGGGTCAAGGGACATAAAAATATTTTTGGAATTGGGGATACCACTGATATTTCGGTAAGTAAATGAATCTTTTCTCAACCTCATAATGTTGTTATTGCATCGGATTTGTTCTTAACTTTGCGATGGTGAAATACAGGAACTTAAAGAAGGATATTTGGCTCAAGGTCAAGCAAAAATAGCTGCAAAGACATCGCTTGTTAATAAAGGGAGCAAAAGATCAGAAATTAGCTATGTATAAGCCAGGAACTAAGGCATTTGCCATAGTTTCTTTAGGGAGAAAAAAAGCAGTGGCTCTTTTCCGTATTTCTCTATTGCTGGACGCGTCCAGGCATGATAAAATCCGGGGATTTATTTGTTGGGAATATGCGGAAAGGACTTGGTCTACAGCCTGATGTTTAATCATCTTAACATCATCAGAATGTATGGATCTTTTACGAGTCGCTATATGAGTTGGTGTGTTAAGTTTGATGGTTCTTCTTTTAAAGAAATGTTGTTTTAAGTTTCATAGTTCTTCTAATAAGTAGTCTATCAAGTCAGAAAAGTTATTCTAACTGATTTGTTTCCTCTTTTTGATTTTATTTTCAGTGTTGAATTTGATTATGCTAGAGTGTGGAGTTGCAATTTTCGTAAAGTAATGTAATAGATGTCCATTTTATTTTCTCTACTTCTTCTGCAAACTAGGCTGAGAGTGTCATACAACTCTTTAAAATTGTTTCAAAAGAGATACTTTCATTAAGAGTATATGCTCCTCTATTTTAACCAAGATGTGCTATTTAATATTCCATATTGGCTCGTATACACCCATAATTGAAGGCTATCTGAGGTCAAATTTGAAGGTCTGTTAATGTATTATGCTCTTTTTCATAACAGGTTGAACTTCTGGGTAACAACATAGCGCAAAGAAACTTTTGTTTGTACACCTTATGCATCCCTTTGAATTATCTAAACACCGATGCAATTCACACCCAAAAACACGTTCACAAAGCTCCACACATCATATTTTGATGTTGCAAAATATATTAACGTGACCTGGGAGGTGGGATAAAATAATTTCAAGTTTGATGGGGTAAGATGAGATATGCAAAATTAAGTATGGGATTAAATGTATACCGTGTTTGGTTGATGGTATAAATTTAATCTGGGATAATTTTATACCGTCAACCAAGATAAATTTAAACCGTCAATCAAATACAGCATAAATTTAATCATAGACTTAATTCTGAATATCCCACCTTATCCCGCGTAGCAAACCTAAGTCCTAATAAGGTTTTGATAAATGAAAATGAATTATGGATATAAGTAAAACTTTTAAGTAGAAAATCAGAATATCAATTACCAGTAAATATATTTTTGCATGATGTGCGCGTAACAGAGGTTTAAACAACTCAAGTATTTAAATCATTTGCTTTCTGTGATTTGAACCCAATTTATTACACATAGAAGTGTGCATAGCGCAGTTTCTTTTTCTCTCATTTGAACTTCAAATTGCAGAATTGCAGGTACAAACTCCAATCTTTTCTCTGTAAAATTAGAGGGTGAATCATATAATTTTAATTTCTTATTTATTTTCTGTCTCTTTGGCTGAACTTGAGAACACTATCTTTGATCATCTTTGTTTGAGTTAAAAATTTTGGGAACTTCAATTTCTGTTACTATATGCTGTAATTCGATTATCTTTCTATTTTGTTGTAGTTACTGTTCATGATGTTGTCACGCTTTCTATCGTATTTTGCCATGACTTCTTCATTCCTGTTATTACCTTTTCCGAACTGCTTTGAATTGTTTTTTCCGTGAGCCGAGCGTCTATCAAAAACAACCTCCAAGGTAGGGGTACGGACTGCTACTCTGCTTAAACTCTACCCTCCCAGATCCCACTTTGTGGGATTACACTGGGTATGTTGTAAAATTTTTGGGAAACAAAACCTGCAACTGGGTAAGGATTTGAGACTCAATCTGTGTACTAAAATTTGGAAATAGAGGAGAGTTTACACTCCCGAAATTGTTTACATTGACTAGAATTCCTTCCTGCCCACAAATGTTTGTAATAGTGCCTCAAAGAAAGAATTGTTGCCGCCTACCTGTGTGAATGTAAAGCCTGTGTTGATTGTCTTTTGGGTTAAGTATTATTTTCCTGGAGTATAGTTCTGATATACGTGCAATGTTCTCACTTGTCCACTTAAGCGAATAATTTAACCAAAATGGGGGTGTGCTTTAGTGAAAAATACTCTGTATGGTGACACTGATATGTGCTGCTTAGCCTACAGTGAGATTCGAAGATCCTGGAGAGCCTTTTTGAAACACTTGGAATTTGCTGACTTGTTGTGAAACATTAGTTCAGGGTTTGGTCAAAGAATGTACTGCTTTTTATATCGTATTTTCTCGTTGTTGTTGTTTACTGCTTTCATTTTCGTTTTTTTTTTTTTTTTTTTTTAACTATTTTGAAATGTTTTACTTGATTCGAGGGTCTGTTGGGAACAATCCAGTGGCGGAATCACAGCCCAGCAAGGGTGTTCAACCGAACACCCTTTGCCAAAAAAACATATCGTGTAGACATGTAAATTATTACGTATTACAGACATATATTACATATTGAACACCCTTAATATATAGATTATATGAATTCGAACACCCTTGACAAAATTCCTAGCTCTGCTACTGGAACAACCTCTCTATCAAGACCCGACCAATGAGATCACCCTGGGTATGTTGTTGTTGTTATGTTTTCCACTGCTCACACTTGAACTTTTGTTTTGGGTTGGTTAGTATTAAATTCCTTTGCAAAAAAAGATGAGTTGATTCTGTCAAGAGGGGGTGAATTAACTGATCATCATTTACACTAATGACTTTAACAATATTCTTAGTAGGGGTATATATTCTTGATTTTTCAAAAGTTTATCAAGAAAACCACCGTTCCTCGTCTGCTTTTTAATTTTTTACTGTCTAATTGAAACAAAAGTCAAATATCATATTCCTTCAGTTTGGTTACGTTCAATTTTTCTTTTTCATTTTTAATCTTTTTAATTAAATATATAGTAAGAAAAGAGATCTTCTAGATCTTTTCACCCTTGCAAAATATTCTAACCCCGCGTTTGGGGTTGACGACGACACTCTCAAAGCCAATGTAACTAAAACCTTGAGGTTGACAACTTTTAAATAAGTAAATATCAGCTGGCCACAGTATGTGAAACAAAGACTCTTCAAAGATTCGTCAAGATTAGTCTTTTCCTATATAGAAACTATTAGCAAGTGATTCATGGTATGTTTCCACGTTTCAAGGCTAAAGTTACTTTTTTTAAGGCTAGGAAAAAAAAACCTTATTTTGAAATTTGAGGTGTTTGATCGACCAAAAAAAATTGCTTTTGAATAGCACCAGAAACCTTACCTAAAAATGAGCTATTGTTCGTGCTCGAAAACTGAAACTACAGACCACAAAATTCAACCTTTACCGTTGAAATCCAAGAACCAGATGTTGAGAATCCTCAGTTCATTTTCAACCTAAAATAAGCCATTGTTCGTACTTTTGAATAGCAGCAAAAACCTTACCTAAAAATGAGCTATTGTTCGTGCTCGAAAACTGAAGCTACAGACCACAAAATTCAACCTCTACCGTTGAAATCCAAGAATCAGATGTTGAGAATCCTTAGTTCAAATTTCAGCACAATCCAACGGTTAACGAATCAGAAAACGCAACTTGAAGCGGACTACTGTAGCTGATTTTCCTCGTGCAAAATCAGCTTTTCTCTCTCAAGTTTTCTCTCTATATGGCTGTTATGAATTCACCCTTGTGTTCTGAAAATAAGACCTAAGTTGGTCATATATATAATGGGATTTAGGGCAAAGTGGGCTAGGTCCAAAAGGTGTTTTATTAATCCACATAGGAAGGGAAAAAGCCCAAAAATCCAACAATTTTCCCCCTCCCGACTATGTGGAGGAGACCGCCATCCCAACGATCATGCAACACTCGCCAAACTTCCCTCTTGAAAAAGCTTTAGTCAACATATCTGAACCATTATCATCTGTGTGAATTTTCTCAAGTTCAAGCAGCTTAGAATCTAACACATCTCTAATCCAAAGATATCTCACATCAATATGTTTCGACCTACCATGAAATGTAGAGTTCTTGCCAAGATGAATAGCATTTTGACTGTCGCAATAAAGCACATACCTCTCTTGAGCAAAGCCAAGTTCCTCCATAAATCTCTTCACCTAGAGCAACTCTTTACAAGCTTCAACTTCAGCAATAATAAGCTCAGTTTCTATAGTAGATAGAGCAACACCATTTTACAACCTAGATTGCCAAGACACAGCTCCCCCGAAGTATACTTGCAAGTATCAACATCATCGGCCATATCTGAATCAGTGTAACCACAAAGAATAGGCTTCCGTGTCCCAAAACACAAACTCAGACCAGAAGTGCCACAAAGATAGCCCATAATCCACTTCACAGCATTCCAATGCTCTCTTCCTGGATTAGAAAGAAAACGGCTAACAATACCAACAACATGAGAAATATCTGGTCTTGTACAAATCATCGCATACATCAGATTGCCAACGGCTGAAGCATAAGGAACTTTCTTCATACCTTCCTTCTCATCATCACTAGAAGGACACTGCTTCATGCTCAATTTGAAGTGCATAGCTAAAGGTGTACTGACAACCTTAGCTTTATCCATGTTGAACCTGCGAAGTACTTTCTGAATGTACTTTTCTTGTGATAACCACAACTTCTTGGCCTTTCTGTCATGAACAATCTGCATGCCAAGAATCTGACTCGCTAGTCCCAAATCTTTCATAACAAAAGACTTATTCAACTCTTGCTTCAACTTTTGAATTCTGCAAGCATTATGACCAATAATAAGCATGTCATCAACATGAAGAAATAGAATGATAAAATCACCATCGAAGAATTTTTGCACAAAAACACAATGATTTGAAAAGGTCTTCTTGAAGCCCTGTTGACTCATAAAAGAACCAAACTTCTTGTACCACTGCATGAGAGTTTGTTTTAAACCATACAAGCTCTTCTTCAATTTGCAAACATAATTCTCTTTACCCTTGACTTCAAAACCTTCTGGTTGCCCCATATAAATTTCTTCATCTAAGTCACCATAGAGAAAATCAATTTTAACATTCATTTGTTCAACCTCTAAATCTAGACTTGCAGCCAAGCCCAGAACAACCCAAATGGATGACATCTTCACAACTGGAGAAAAGATATCATCAAAATCAACTCCCTTTTTCTGATTAAATCCCTTGATAACCAATCTAGACTTGTACCGTTGAACTGGATTACCATCTTTATGTTTCACCCTGAAAACCCACCTGTTTTTCAAAGCTATTCAGTCTCTAGAAAGCTTAACCAGATCAAATGTGTAATTATCATGCAAGGATTTAATCTCATCTTGCAGAGGTGAAACTACTTTTCTCTATTTTCACTATCCATGTCCTCATCAAAACTTTCAGGTTATCCCCGTCAATCAAGAGTACAAACTCATTGGGAGAATAACGAGATAAATGTACTTTCTCTCTAGTAGATCTTCTGAGTGAGCTCTCTGGAGCATCAATAGCAGCTGGTTGCTAGCCAGCCACATCATCTTCCACTGGAGCATCAATAACATCATGCTGGTCATTCTGAGCATGATCATTATCTTCATTATCAACTTGATTTTCACTATTTTGAAGATTTTCTTCAGGTGTTATAGTCACGGGAGCTGGATCAACATCAACTAAGATCTTACTACTCTGAGTATTAACCTTCTCAGCTTTGTCAAAATCTTCAATTGTCTGGTCTTCAAAAAACACAACATCATGGCTTTTAATAAGTTTCTTCTCAACTGGATCATAAAAATGATAGCCAAATTCGTCTTGACCATAACCAATGAAGATTCACTGCCTAGTTTTAACTTCCAGCTTTGAGCTCTCATCCTTAGGAACATGCACAAAGGCCTTACACCCGAAGACTCTCAGATGAGCATAAGAGACATCCTTACCAAATCAAACTATGTCAGGGACATCACCATCCAAAGCAACAGTAGGAGATAAATTGATAACATAAGTAATAGTATTAAGTGCTTCTGCCCAAAATGAATGCGAAACTTAGCATATGAAAGAAAACATCTAACCTTGTCAATTAGAGTTATGTTCATCCTCTCTGCTAAACCATTTAACTGAGGAGTCTTTGGAGGATTTTTCGGATGCCGAATACCCTGTTGTCTACAATAATTATCAAAAGGACCAATGTATTTACCACCATCATCTGAACGGATGCATTTTAGTTTCTTCCTTGTCTATCTCTCAATCAAGGCCTGGTAAGTCTTGAACACATCAAGTACTTGATCCTTAGACTTCAAAGAAAATACCCAGAGTTTGCGAGAATGATCATCAATAAAAATCATAAAGTAAAGTGCACTACCACGAGAAATTACTTTAAAAGGACCACACAAATCAGTATGTACCAACTCCATCAAATCAAGATTTCTTGAAGGCGAATGACTCAGAAAAGAAAATCTTTTCTGTTTCCTGGCTAAGCAATGAACACGTCTCTTTAACTTTGCTTGTTTCACTCCAGAAAGCAAATTTTTATTAGCCAAATTATCAATCCCCTTCTCGCTCATATGACTCAGCCTTCTATGCCATTACTTAACCAAATTTACTAAGTCACTACAAATGGAGCCCTGAAACAAGTACAAGTCAGATATGTTGTTACCTCGAGCCACAATCGTTGAACCTCTAAGAAGCTTCCACTGGCCACCACCAACGGTTTTATCATAACCTTCATCATCAAGCTTTCCTACATAAATTAAATTCAGACGAACATCTGGAGCATGCTTGACATTGTTAAGAACCAACCTTGAACCATTCTTACTTTTCAAGCAAACTGTGCCAACGCCAAATACCTCAACCTCACTATCATTGCCCATTCGTAACATTCCAAAATTACCTGGCAAAGTATTAAGAAGTGGTGTATTAAGAAGCCAAAGTGCCTGTATTTCTTCATCAAAATTGACACCCATTCCAAACAGCTGATCAAGGACACCCTGAAAATTATTTATATGATCAGAAATAAGACTGCATCTTTATATCTAATATTCATCAATTGTTTCAGCAGAAACAACTTGTTAGTGCCAGTCTTCGAAGCATAAAGTGTCTCGAGCTTTTCCCACAAACTTTTAGCATTTGTCTCATTCACAATATGATTTTGAATATTATCTTCAACCCATTACATAATATAGCCACAAACCTGTAAGTGCTCAAATTCTCAATCCTCATCATTCATAGACTCGGGTTTCTTAGAAGCAAACATAGGTAAATGCATTTTCTTGACAAATAGAAGATCTTTCATCTTGCTTCTCCAAATATGGTAATTATTGCCATTTAAACAAACTATCTTGCTCATATTCACCTCCACCATTCAAATAGACAATCAACACAATCAAATATAACCACAAGCTCTGATGCCACTTTGTTGGGAAGAAACAAGCAATAACCAAAATGCACGACAAGGTAACAGTGGAAGAAATACCCAAGTCAAAACTTCCCACACTATTTGAACCAAGGAAATAAACACTAGCACAAATGGAAATCCGGGCAACAACTATACCAACAATAAAATAGTAAAGCAAGCAAAAATAAATCGAATGCAAGAGACACCAAATTTACGTGGTAAAACCCCTTCAATGTGAAGAGAAAACAGCCACGGGACCTCCGGCACACAAAAGCTCCACTATAATCAACAAGAGTGATAATAATGTTCTCCAAATGTCGAACATCAACGCCAAATACGGAGCAACAATACATAAAAGATAACACCAAAACTAGTGAAGAAAGGAGAGAAATCACCCCTAAAAACTAGCTACTATTCGTGCTCGAAAACTGAAGCTACAAACACAAAATCCAATCTCGACCATTGAAATCCAAGAACCAAATGTTGAGAACCCCAGTTTAAATTTCAGCATGATCCAACGGTTAACGAATTGGAAAACACAATTTGAAGCAGACTGCTGTAGCTGATTTTCCTTGTGCAAAATCAGCTTTTCTCTCTCAAGTTTTCTCTCTATATGACTGCTATGAATTCACTCTTGTGTTTTGAAAATAAGACCTAAGTTGGTCATATATATAGTGGGCTTTAGAGCAAAGTGGGCTAGGTCCAAAAGATGTTTTATTAATCCACATAGGAAGGGAAAAGGCCCAAAAACCCAACAATTTGATCAACAAAAAGAAGTGCTTTTGAATAGCACCAGAAACATTTTTTCTACCGTTAGGAAGAAGCTACAAATATCTACTTTTTGCCACAGCATATGAAGTAAATAGTATATAATTTCCTTTCTTCTTTTTTCTTTTTGGTTTCTATTGTGAGCGCCCCCCCCCCCCCCCCAACTTTTTTCTTTTTCTCTTTTTCCCCTCTTGCTCGTTGGAGTAGTCCAACAACAACACACTCAGCCACAAGGGGAGTATGAGGAGAGTAAAATGTACGCGGACCTTACCTCCTTCTTGTGGGATAGAGAGGTTGTTTCCGATAGACCCTCTTTGATAGTTCGTCAACTATAAATACGAGTTTATTCTTCCTTTTCCTTATGGTCTCTTTCTTCTATCACTCTTTTTCCTCTTTGGAGTAACAATGCCAACGCTATAAAATAATATCTTTTCTCGTAGCTTTAAAATCTTTCATAATAAATATTCAAAACAATTTCTCTATTTAAATAATCTTCTTGAAAAATGTGCCTTGATACTTGTCTTTTTTTAATAATTTGATACTCAAAAGCACTTTTAAAAATGATTGGCCAAACACAATATGCTTATCAAATACTGAAAAAAGCAATCATCAAACGAATTAGCCAAACAAAAATTAGTTCTCTTCAAAAGTACTTTTCTAAAAAGTTGTTTTGACAAAAATACTTATCAGAATAAGCAGTTTTTGACAGCTTGACCAAACATGCTCTTGGTCACAAGATCTTATATAATTGGGAGACTTCCCTTAATACTACAACCACTAAATCAAAAGGGATGGATCCAACGTTGTACAAAGCAGCTGTGGAAGGCAATGTCCAGCTGATGAAAACAGATGTTGAAGTTGGCTGCCAAGTTACTCCACAAGGCAACACCATTCTGCATCTTGCAGCACTCTATGGTCACTTTGATTTGGCCCGAGAAGTTCTTACTGTTTCCCCAGCATTACTATGTCGTCAGAACAAGAAAAATGAAACCGCACTTCACGTGGCAGCAAAGGAAGGGCGCACAGAAGTAGTTCGCTTGTTACTATCTGGCGCCATAGGAGAGGCGAAGGAAACCCTTATGAGGATGACAGATGACAATGGTGATACAACTTTGCACAAGGCCGTGAGGAAGCAACATGTAGAGATGTGGTTAGGGTCTTGGTGAAAGAAGATCCTGAGTGTGAATTTCCAGCAAACAAAGCTGGGGAGACACCACTTTATCTTGCTGCGGAGTCTGGTTTTTATGATGCTTTGGTTGAAATCTTGGAATCCTGCAAGACACCAACTTATGCTGGTCCATGTCATCGAACAGCTTTGCATGCAGCAATAATTCATAGACGAGAAGGTAACTTTTCTTATTGATCTTACTTGCTGCATGTAATAGTTTGATACTAATATATATCTGGAGTGAATAGGTTAAAACATCCATAAACTAAATTATTAAAAAAAGGCATATGCACAAACAGGCCCTCAAACTTTATTTCAAACTTCAACTCGTATAAAGCAGATGGTTCAATAGTGAGTTGACAATGCAACGTGCCAACTCTTCTAAGATATTTTCAATATACAACACATAGCAGATGGTTCTAGTGAGGATGAGGCTAGCATCGTTCTACGAGAGGAGGGATCTTTCTTTTTTCATTTGAGTGTGTCTCAATATGGATGAACACAAGCACCTATGGAGTTGATATCAACCACTATAGAGAGCTCAACTTGTATAAAGTTGAACAAAATATAAACACAAATGTTGATGTGGCACACAGGAATGGAGCTACAATGCAACGTGGGGGTTCGGATGAACCCAGTAGCTTTTGCGTATACCTTCTATTAGTACTAAACAATCCAGTAGATATATTTCAATATAATGACGTGCGAACCCACTAACAAATATAGCAGATGGTTCAATAGTGAGGATGAGGGTAGCAAAGCATCGTTCTACGAGAGGAGGGATCGAAACCTGGCTCCTAGCGTTTCTTTCTTTTTCATTTGAGTTTTGTTTGTCGGTCCCACTGATGTTAGTCTTTTAGTTTTCCGTACTTAGACTTTTGCTTTCTTTTCTTATATTATCAAATATAATATATCCTCCACTAAGATTTGGTTAATGGTTCTTGAAATTAAAGTTTATAATAATCATCCTAGAGCTTTTCTAACGTCTGCTACTATTACCAAAACAGACAATTGGTTCCACATTTGAATTAGCTTAAATCCTTGAATTCAATGGACTTAAATGTCTTTTATTGGAAGGTTACAATGATTGTTATCCAATTTGGTTGACTATTTATTCTTTCTCTTGGCCTTTGCTTCATTATGAGATATCAATCTTTTTAATTTTATTAAATCCTTTTATCATTGGAGCTAGACTATTCATCCATTCTTATGAGATCAGTTTTGACGATTATAAATATTGAAAAGTCCTTTCTTGTGGGAGGAGTGATACTAAGAAATAAACTTTCTTCTTCTAACAGTTTTTTGGGTTGGGTTTTATATTATTTAATCTTTGTTAGATTCGTGAAGTCGGTTTTATCAAAACGTGACCTGTTAGTCATAGAAGAGCTTGTTGAAGACGAGTGTCTCTCAGGAGGAAAAAAAAAAGTCAACACGTGTCAGAGGTAAATGAAAGGACTGATATCACTTACTTATCCTTGTTCGTACCCAACTGTGAAATATCCTTCATTAGGACAAAATTGCCCTTGTTCTTAATTGACACGTGTCAAGCTATGAGATTGTTAACAATGTTCGTGATCGAATATTTTCCGTAAGATTTCCAACAAAATCATCACCGTCTTGCGAGTTTTATATCTAAACTATTGGGTACGTGCAGAACCCCCTGAACTACCGTGAACTCATTGTGCCAAGTGCACTCATTTCTAAGACATTTGTCATCTCCCACACGCCTCTTAACAAGTTGTTCCAAACATTTTGCCACATATATTCACCCGGGTGGTTTTAAATCTATAGGGAGTCATAGTCCAGGGGTAAACATGAACATCCAATAGTTATGAAACTCACAAAATGATGATAATTTAGGGAGGTTTTAGCCTATTCACTCAGATATCTGCGATCAGTTAATTTGAATATTTGTCCTTAAATCGTGGTTGTTTAATACATACAGAGTGCGCGAAATTACTATGGCAATGGAATAGATCATTATGCGAGGAAGCTGACAAATGGGGTTGGAATTCACTTCACTATGCTGTTAAACAAGGACTGAAAGAAATAGTTTCTGATATGCTAAGTTGGAAGACATCCTTAGGCTACTGTCCAGCCGGCAGTGAGGATGACTGGACGACCATATTTCACATTGCAGCCCATGAATTAGGTTGTGTACTCATGATGAAAGAGATAATAAAGCACTGCCCAGATTGTTGGGAAATGCTTAACAGCAGCGGCAGAAATGCTCTTCATGTTGCCATATTGAACAATAATAAAAGGGTAGTTAAATTCCTTTTGAATTCTCCAGGCTATAGTAATCTAATTGATGCCACTGATGAGGATGGCAATACTCCTCTCCATTTGCTTGCTGCTTCTGGATACTATATACGAGAATTAATAAACCATCCCAGAGCAAAGAAGATGGAATTTAACAAAGAAAACCAGACTCCATTGGATTTAGCTGTGTCTTCGGCTATCACAGGTTGGCCAGAAAATAAGGTATGCACCAAAACTTCCTACTCCCTCCGTCCTAATTTATGTGGCACCTTTTGAAAACGAGTTTCTTTTTACCAGAATTTTTTCATATGCCTTTTAAATATTTGAAGTTGTTCACTATTCATGTGATTTATAGTAGTATTCTTCACATAGTTTCCAAATATATAAATTTGATTTCAAAAAAAGTTAAAGCTTCTATGTCCGAATTCATAGTCAAAATTAAGAAGTTTGACTTTTAAAATCTGAATGATGCCACATAAAGTGAGACAAAGAGGAATACTTAGGCTCCCCTTTATTCGTAGCATGACTAGATTTCATTCCATTTATGTTTTTGGTGTTGGTAATACATGTGTTGACTCTTGCCTAATAATTTTTCCTTTTTTTCTTTTTGAAATAAAACAACTTAAGAAGGTAGCTGAAATTTAATAAATTAAATGCAAATATTTAAAGCTAGCTGTAAAATTGACCATTTTCGCCTTGTTTTGGAGCAACCGTTAGTACGAAGGGTATTTTTGAGCTACTTGGCCAGTTGGAGGGCATCTTTGAGTTAATTCACTAGCGGCGAGAGCATTTTTATGCCAAAAACGTATTGGAGGGTAAAGTTAACCTATTTCGAAGAGTTCAGAGGGTGTTTTTTGACCCTTTTCCCTTTTTACTATAGCTATGCCTTTTACAGAACTGATGTTTTTGGCATTTATGTCCAAAAAAAGATGTATGGAGTTGTGGTTCTAAACATTGAAAGCATATACAAGCTGCATCACGGACAATGACTTCTTAACCTATCTTACTGTACCAGAATTTATTATTTCCTTCAACCAATTTTTTTCAGCTAAACAAATTCTCTGTTCTTCAACTTTGTGTATAAACTCAACTGTGAAAACTTAGGGCTCACTGCTGAAGAATTTGTTAAGATTTGGTCAATTCGGAGGACGTGACTTTGAGATAAAACGGGAGGAAAAGCGAATGCCAACGACAGAAAATGAAACGGAGACGAGGTGGGAGAATTATAAAGGAAGGATCGATAATTATATGAAGGTAGCTCAGACTCATCTAGTTGTGGCCACACTAATAGCTGCAGTCACCTTCACAGCTGGTTTGACATTGCCGGGAGGCTTCGATAACAATCTAGGTCCCAATCAAGGGATGGCACTTCTAATAAGAAAAGTGGTTTTCAAAGCATTCGTTGTTACAAATGCCATTTCCTTTGTATGCTCTTCTGGTGCTGTATTCAGCTACATCGCCATGGCAGCAATCGATGCATTTGCCAAGAATCTCGCTGCTATCACGTTGTTATACCGACTCTCAACTTTTTGGCTGTTTATTGCTTTGGCAGCAGTTATGCTTGCATTTGTAGCTGGTACATATGCTACTTTGGCACATTCCACTACTACTCTTGCCATTGTAGTCTCTGCCCTCAGCAGCATCTACTTTTTTATGCTGTTTGTGTACATGTCAGCCATGAAATACGGCCTCTAGGTTGATTTGCCAAAGCATATTCAATCAATTGTAGCTTTAATTTCTTTGTTGAAATAAGTTGTTCAGTAAGATCAATATTTTCACCTTTTGTCAAAGACTCGTGCTACATATATAGGATCAGTTAATTTGCAAAGGATCAACTGTTCTATTACTATATACCCTTTCAGTTTTATATGTACACCAATTGACAAGAATATTGATTAGTAGAAATAAATAAGAAGTTTAAAATTAAATTGCTTCTAGATATTAAAATATAACATTACTAAAAAAGAAAGTGTGCCACGTAAAACGAAACCATCCAAATTAATATTGTTCAGTTTTTAATTTCCATTCATTTTGTAAACTTTCTTTTCAAAATCCCCCAATTTCACAAGCTGGCTTTGAAGATTTGAACTTTTCTTCACCTCAGCTGCATTTTTGGCTCCAACTAGAGGTGGCAATGGGGCGGGGCGGGTGCGGTGTGGGTTCTGTCTCAACCCGCAAAATTTCAAACCGCCCTGCACCCGCCCCGCATTGCATTTTCACCCGCATTAACCCGCACCGCAACATACCCGCGTCCACCCCCCCCCCCCCCCATCGCCCCGTAGGTTTTCACTCTTTGTTATGAACATTCAGTAGCCTATTGCATATATAAAACAGAGGACTAAAGCTTGATCCATTTAGAGACGAAATATCCAAAAAATGAATTATTTTTCATTCAACAGCTAACCAAGACAGATTAATTTTGATAGCTACAGTATTAAATTTGACTCATGTTTAGTAGTTACTTGACTAACTTACAGAGAGCTAATTTCCAAACAGAGGACTAAAAGCTCTGTTTCATTCTTTTTTCTTTTTTCCCATTTTTCAAAATGAAAAAATAGAAAAACTTAATTCAACAAGATTACTTACATGTATTGAAAAACAAAGAAGAGGGAACTTTTTATTTTCAAGGAGCATGGAAAACTTGCGTTTAAAATATCCATAGGCCATCATAGTTCCAAGGAAATCGGTCTTAAAACATGTAACCCACAACCCGCCCCGCCCCGCACAGGATTCTCAAAATATTGCTTTAACCCGCTCCGCACCGTGAAAGGACAAACCCGCACCGCCCCGCACCCGCCCCGCACCGTTGCCATCCCTACTGCCTCCAACCATATCATGAAAGTAGCAGATATCCAACGGTTAGTCGAGGCGCATGTAAGTTTTGTTCGGAGACCACCTTAATAGATTGAAAAAAAAATTAAAAAGAGTGTTTGTCTTTAAATATCGTATCAATATTATAGCTTTGTTTGTTGAAACATTTTTTCCCCCAAAGTTATTTTTTTTCAATAAATGCTTATTTAAAAAGAAATAAGAGATGTCAAGCTTTTGGAAAAAATAAGTCTTCCGAGGAGTAAGCGAAAGAGCTTTTCGGTTAAAAAATAGTTTTGCTCAAAAGCACTTTTTTGAAAAGTACTTTTGAGAAAAATACAAATAGAAGCACTTTTTAAAAGCTTGGCCAAACACTAATTGCTGCTCAAAAGTACTTTTTTAATTAATTGGCCAAACACAAACTGCTTTTCGCTAAAAGTGCTTTTTTGAAAAGTACTTTTAGAAAAAAGTATTTTTTAAAATAAGCTAATTTTAGAAATTTGGCCAAACAGGCTATTAGTCTTCCCAGTCGTAACTTTTCAAGAGTATACAATATTTTATAAATCTATAAGCACTCGATTTTATAATCTACCAAAAAATAATAATAATAATAATAATAATGATACTCCGTCTGTCCCAAAAAAATTGTCCTCTCTTCTTTTTTAGTCTGTCCCAAAAAGATTATCCCCTTTCTATATGTAGAAACAATTTAACTTTATGAGATGATTTACAGCCAAACAAGTATCTAAGGCTTGTTTTGGACCAAATATTTCAAAAGTCTTCCTTTATTTTTTAAACTTTGTATCAAGTCAAAAGAGGACAATCTTTTTGGGACGAAAAGAGTAATAATAACAATGACCCGTCATTTTTCTGGAATTATTATAAAAATAAATAGTACAACTTGGAAATTCTTTTCTTAATATGCACAGAGACAGAAGGTCTAACCTAAAATATTTAATATATATTCGAGAATTATTGTTTTTTGAATTTGATATGAGATCTTTATTCTTAACTCTCAAGGAGCCTTAATTAACAAAACGAGTCGAATGAATTACAAAGTTCACCTGGCAGATCATGCAGTGTGAAATGAATGTTAACTTTTTCAGACTATTTTAGTACTAGTGAATTGGTTTGCACGAATACCTCATTAAAACTTATAATTTTTTTTTATAGTGATGAAATATTATAATTTTTTTAAAGTTCAAAAATTTTAAGCACTTTTATTTTTCAAACAAATGAATTAGATTAGTGAAATGCCTTTCTCTAACTTTGCTTTTGTATTAATAAAATATAAGTAAAGATAAAACTTATTTCCGTCAAAAATTATGTATAGAAGAAATGAACTTAAAGAAGAATTAATCAAGGTATATAGTTTATGAGTTTAAGTTTGGTGCACTGTCGGTGTATTCTTTTTTCAACACCATCAGGTAATTTCTAAGTAAAAAAAAAAAAAAAAAAATTGTAACTTTCTTAAGTTATTATAGTAATTAAGTAATTAACAGTACCTTTTAAATATAATTATAATTTAAAAGAAAAAAGACAATAAAGGCAAGTTAGAGTCCTATCGAATGGTTAACCAAAATTAATTCCAGAGTTGTACAAACTCTTTCCTTTTTCTAATTTCACGTTTTTCTATCGAACCTCATCGTTCTGATGCTTTCATGGTTTTCTTACCAATAACATCGTCCAAAGCAGTGAAGTTTTTCCCGGCTCATACACTGTGACTCTGTAGGAAGTAATTTTTCAACTCTCAAGATTAATAGAATTTGGGTAGCTTCTTCTGCTTAACTGTATGTCCTCAAACATTCACTTCAGATTTTATTTTTTTGGTTTACAATCATCCAATGACTTTTTTTTATCTCTGCTTTTACGTGTTGAAATATTATAACTTTGCATTTATTTTGTATTTAGAGGTATACTAACCTCAATGCAGCATATAACTTTTGAATTAAATTAGTAGACTACGTAACTAAAAAATCTAAATTAATATTGCACATATAAGATAGATTTTCTATGTTAAATTTCATTACCCGAATAGGGCGGACACGGGCTGCACAAGAAAAAGCTGGAATTGTTGAAGGGTTTTGAGGTCCATTTTGGTTTAAGGATTCTGCTAGTGTTTGCTGGATGAAATGGTTAAGGTTTGTTTTTGGGGAATTAAAGGATTAGAGTTGTTGGGCCGGATTATTTAATGATTTGGGTTGAAAAGGGGTCTGGAAATAAAGATAAGGTAAGACATGAGTTATTAATTATAACCACAACTTGTCTAATAACCAATTTGAAATCGATTTGAGACGAATTAATTACTCAATCAATTAATTAAGTTTCTTTGGACTTAACAAAGTAAAATACTTATTTCGTAAATACGGACTAGTTATAGTAATTAAGTCGTAAATGACTTTGATTGACTATTTAGAAAATGTACACAGTTACAAATATACTTATCTTTTTACAATATTAGTTACAAATATATGATTATTAATTAATACATTTTCAAGAAAAAATGTGTTATTAAATAACTAATTTAATATCATTTATAAAGGCACATATTTTTTAAATATTAATTTTAAATTTTTTATAATTAAATTTTATTTTTAAATTAAACTAACTGTGTAATTACACTTTTGCAACCAAACAACACGCTTGTAATTACACTATAATTACATTATGACAAACAAACATTTCATTGTAATTACAATACTATGTAATTACAAGCATGTTGTTTGGTTGCATAAGTGTAATTACACCAATTTCAATTACGAGGTGGCTTTCCAAACAGACCCTAAATGAAATAACTTCGTCATTTTAGAAAGAAAAAAACTGTACGAAGAAAAAAACCTATACGTTTGCAACTTTAATACTGCAATCATTTAAAGGTTGTAACGGTTCATTTGTCTAAAAAGACTTTTAGACTTTCTAGTACAATGTAAAATCCGAGGAAAGCTTTTGCACGTTGCTTAGCATCTCTAAAATTAAGCTTAATGCTTGTAAATCTGAGGCTTTTGCACGTGGCTTGCATCTTTAAAATTAGTGAATTTATCTGTGCTTCGCACGGTCATTAAAGACATTTTCTCTTTAATGAATTAGATCAGTCGACATTTTCTCTTTACCTTCCTATTTATCTTTCCATTTACTCATTTTCCCACCAAACTACTAACGGTTCTTTCCTATTAAATAACAAGACAAATACCAAATGCTCATCCTATTTTCATTTATTAAGGGATCTTTCCCTGACCGCGAGTCAGAAGTGCCTAAGTTGCTGGCACCGCGGGTTCCTTGTCTTGCTCGGTTTAAGGGGGGGGTGGGGGGTATGTGGCCCGGGCTGCGGAGGGTTCTAAGACGAAATTCACTTTGTTATCTAATGACAAGGCGTGAGATTGACACCAACTTTCACTCTGAGTCAAAGCTTTGGTTGGCGCAATCGTCTCTAGAACCCACCCTTCTTCTTCGTACTTGCAAGGGGGGCCGACAGCCAGTCTCTGATCCTCTTAGGTTTGGTGACCAATTCTTAATAGTAACAGTTACAAAGCTATTAAAAGGGTTCAGAAATTGAGGCCATATTTTCCATACATACAATTACATGATATACATATGTAATCCTTAATATCAAAATTCTTGTGTTTTCCTGCATTTTTTGTGATTTACATTTAAATAAAGTAAAAATATTCTTACAGTGATCAATTCTTATAGATGATAGATCATGCACGTTAAATCGTTTTGAATAATCGTCAAAGTAAATTGTGTATGCTAAATTTAACAATTTTATTACTTTGTTGTTCTTTAGAATTAACATTACACTATCTTTTATTACATATGCAACTAAAAAGTTTCCCTAGATGTGATATGAACAAAAAACTCACAATTGCGGATTAATTCTTTGAAAAATAAACAAGTCTAGTTGAGAAACAAAATATATAAAGAAGTTTTACCAGATCATGTAACGAGTGGCTGCGAATATATTTGTGTATGTACAAATATTATGTTATTGCAATTACGATTTTTGAATTACATTGTTACACATAAATAATTTTAAATGGCACCTAATTTTACTTGTCATTGTTAAGGCCGAATGGCTAAAGGTGTTGATTTATTTATTTAAATATTTTATGGGTCCTTCTCATTTGACATAGCTCCTTCATTTTCTTAAAATATAACAAATCAATTGGTTGTTAGGGAGTATATATTCGGCTCATTGCTGCAGAATGTATCACCTATTATATATTTGATTTTGAATTGTTGAGGTTGGTCTTTTTCTACATTTGGTATCAACATTGAGAATATAATTAGTACAATTGATAGTGTTATGGTGGGAAGCTGGAGAGAAATTAAAATTAATCAAAGAGTACGGATTTCTTAATTAGAATTTTTTTTATTTTCTTTAACAACCGCGCGAAACGCGGGCAAATTCCCTTATGTTATATTAGCAAACATCACAGTCATTAAAAAATCAATAAATATAATGTGAAGTTTACTAAATTAACCCTATTTATTAAATATTTATTGATAATTGAGCATATTAAAGATGACTACTTTTTTAAACACTTGTTATATTTCTCTTGAATGGTTAAAGTGACACTTATTTGGATATAATTTTTGTTGCTGATGTGACCCTTATTTTGGGACGGAGGAAGTTGTAACAACTAACAAGCACTGTACAGATTCATTTTTTTTCAACCAGCTACTATAAATCTATAATGTCTTTTGTTTATTCGCTGTCGGCATATACATATTTATAATACTGCCTCCTCGTACCAGCTACCTAAAGGAAAGCTAGGAATCTTCCTACATAATATCTCTATGTAAAGCCAATTACTACTTGATTTTCTTCTTCTAGATAACGATTTTTTTTGTGGAGCTTTTCACCTTCTAGATTCCACATCATTTCTTGTTTCCCAATTTATATCTGTGTGTATATAAATGGCTATTCCTTCTTCAGTTCTCCAAGCAAAAGCATATTGTGAATTTTGTTTAAGTATATTAAGTGCAATTACGTCTACTCTTTCTTGATTTTCTTGCTTAAAAGTTGTGAACTTTTCTTTGAAATTAAGATTATTATGGCTGGTTTAGGGGCAGAGAAGAAAATTGTGGTAGTTATTGGGGGTGGAGTTGCTGGCTCTCTTTTTGCCAAGTCCCTTCAAAACAATGCCAATATCTTCCTCATCGATGAGTAATATAAATTTCTCCTTCCACTCTTTCCTCTCATTCTTTAGTTATTTATTTACTTGTAGGCTCACTACAAAAAAAAAAAAAAAAAAAAAAAAAAAAAGGAATTTGCTACGAAATTTGTCACTAATCTGTCGTTAATCCATTGTTAATCCGTTGCTAAACAAGAATAGCGATGAATTTTGTTGTTTAGCTACAGAATTTATAAAACATGTCTTTTGTTTTAGTAGTGGTTGTAGCTAAAAGTTTTTAACTTTGATACAATTACTGATTGATCCCTTCCTTTTCTTGATTTATCATGAGGACTCATTTGCATTGTCTTATTATTTTTTATGTATGAAATGTTTACAGGAAAGAGTATTCTGAGATAACATGGGCAAGCTTAAGGTCTATGGTTGAACCTTCATTTGCTAAAAGATCAGTCATTTCTCACTCTGAATACCTTTCAGCTGTAGTAAACATCACAGACACTGATGTATTGACCAAACAAGGTAGTCAAATTCCCTATGACTATCTTGTTGTTGCCACTGATCATACACAAAATAGTGCCTCCACGAAAACTGAGAAAATCAGTCAATACTAAACAGGTAATAATGGGTTTTGATAATACGCGCAAAAAGATTTCCACAATTTGAGGCGGAAGTATCTAATATAAACACTTTATCATATCTTAAGGTGTTTAATTGGAAAATGCCATAATTTTGAATGTCTAAATGAAATCTACTGACAAGTTTTAAGGGGCTATCGATATATTTAGCCTACAAATTAACTGTTGCTTATCTCAGTTTTGTTTTTGGTTTACAGATTATGAAAAGATAAAGGCGGCTAATTCCATTTTAATAGTAGGTGGAGGTCCAACAGGTGTGGAGTTGGCTGCTGAAATTGCTGTTGATTTTGCACAAGGGACCAAGATTATTGGAATTTATCGGAGAAAGCGCAAGCAGAAAGACTCTGAATTGGCTTACTTTAAATAAAGTTGAAGTCATTTTGGGACAATCTGTTGATTTGAAATCTGCATCAGATGGCATTTATCAAACATCGGGCAGAGAAACCATAGTTGCTGATTGCCATTTTATTTGCATCGGAAAATCAATTGGTTCGTCATGGCTAAAAGAAACTATCTTGAAGGATAGTTTGGATAGCAAAGGAAGGCTAATGGTTGATTCAAATTTAAGAGTCAAGGGTCACAACAACATTTTTGGCATGGTGGATATCACTGATATTCCGGTAAGTAAATGAATCCTTTCTCAACTTCTTTAATGTTCTTGTTGCATCGGATATGTTCTTAACTAGTGAAATGCAGGAACTTAAACAAGGATATTTGGCTCAAGGTCACGCAAAAATAGCTGCCAAGAACATCGCGTTGTTAATAAAGGGATCAAAAGATCAGAAATTAGCTATGTATAAGGCAGCAACTAAGGCATTTGCCATAGTTTCTTTAGGGAGAAAAAAAGCAGTGGCTCAATTTCCTTGTTTCTCTATTGCTGGACGCGTCCCAGGCATGACAAAATCCGGGGATTTATTTGTTGCAAATACGCGCAGGGGACTTGGTCTACAACCTGATGCTTAGTGATCTTGACATCGAGCATCAGGATGTATGGATCTTTTACAAGTCGCAATATGAGTTGGTGTGTTGAGTTTGATGGTTCTTCTTTTAAGGAAATGTTGTTTAAAGTTTCATAGTTCTTCTAATAAGTGGTGTATCAAGTTCGAAATGTTATTCTAACTGATTTGTTTCCTCTTTTTGATTTTATTTTCAATGTTAATTATACTGGGGTGTGGAGTTGCAGTTTTCGTAAAGTAATATAATAGAAGTCCATTTTTTTCTCTAGTTCTTCTGCAAGCATGGGCGGATCCAGGTTCCCACAACTTTTATCCGCACATCTATAATGTAAACCCTTCAAATATATAAGAAATTTGAGCTATGGAACGTGCTAGATAATATTCCATATTGGCTTCAAATCCCGTGATCTTAACCAAGACGTGCTACATAATATTCCATATTGGCTGCACAGTATGAACATATGAGTTTTTCTTACCCGCACTGGATGCCTACATCAAATAGTGTAAACTTATTATAATTAAGTGATTTCATAAGGAGATGACGCATGTTATTAAGAAACTGAAAAAAAAAAAGTTTACATAAATAAAAGAAAGAAAATAGAATGAATGCACGTAAAGAAGAAAAAATCAGAGAATTAAATTGAGACTTACACGCAGGGTTCTTTCATCAGTTCAAAACTCGTAGTTGTATCAACTGCAGAATGATGAAGAGAAACCTTAGCCCATTCAAATAGAAAGGAAGCAAATATACCCTTAATTTTTGCAAATGGCAACCTCAAAAAATGATTCAAGAGGCAAATCTTTTCAAACATTCCCTTCAATATTGCAAAGGTATCTCTTTCTGTCTGCTTTTACAGTATGCCCGGATACATAGTGCCCCTTGAATTTTTAGCACCAAGGCTAGGCTTGGTTTGCTCAATTTTGTGCCAAGGCATTCAACAACTTTTATATATATATATATATATATATATATATATATATATATATATATATATATATATATATATATGCAAAAAATAAATTAATTTTCTTTTAATCACAATATTTTTTTTAATTAGTTGCAGTGGTGGAGCCGTCAAAGAAGGCAAAACTGATGGATGTTGATCGGGTTAGTTCTTTATTTCAGGGTGTTACAATTTAGAGCTAATCGGTGTTTGTTAATAGTTGTTCTTAGACCTTTTATCTCTTCACAAGGGATTACATGATTTTTACAACTTAAATTTATGATCCTAGAACATCATAAAATGACTAAAAACTGGACTAGGGGAATTGAAAAGAATGTCTTATCTGTTTAAGGTACAAGGTTGGGGTAGATGACTTTGGCTGACAGAGAATTACTTGAATGATTCCCTTATTGTCACTATTATCTGATTTTTTTTTTTATTTTTTGTTTGGCTTCATTAGTCTTGTGTAGGGCTATGCTACATTTCCTCGGTCAACTCTTGTTATTGGAACTTGGTTTTTAGTTTGTATTATGGTTTAATCAAGTTTGGAGTTGTGGTTGAAGCTTATCTCCTTCACCAACTAATTTAAATCAAATCAGGCAGCAGAAGGCTAGTTCGTATATTATCAATATCTCTAAAGGAATATAAAAAGATGTACTTGTCCATTTTGAGAATGGAACAAACATAATTTATGTATTGAACGCCACACTCCTGCTTTGTATCCTTCTAGGATGTGGACTAAGAAGTATTCCCTTTAGGAATCAAATTTCATTTCTACAAGGTCTTTAGATACTTTTTCCCTTCAGCTAAATTATAAATAGTAATAGCAGTAGTAGTAGTACTTACTGGGAAACACAATCACTAGATCAACACTAAAAACCGTACAAATCGTTGGCGGGGCTTCTCAAACATATAAAGGTAAGTGGGTACAAGTTGTACTAGAAAACCTGTTTATATATATATATATATATATATATATATATGCACCCGAAAGATTTAACTTCTTCAACATGTGAATTACTGAAGCATTGGCCTTGTCTTATCTAGGCCATGGGAATTTACTTCCAGGAGGTAATAATTGTGGAGATCCTCAGCAGGTTACCTTTGTGGTCTCTTCTTCGATTCAAATGTGTTTCAAAATTTTGGAAGACATTAATCTCAGATCCTTACTGTAAGATGCAGCATCTCAACCATGCCAAAAATGACGATAATTGTCGAAAGTTCTTTGTTAGCCAATTGTGCCTAATAAGGGTACATATTCCTTTTATTGTTCGTATATATCGGCAGTAGAGATTGAAGATGTACAAAAAATTGATTGCCCTTCAAACTGTAGCCAAAAAATCTATTGTTGTTGCGATGGCTTATTTCTTATCAGTTCGTAATTGTCCGGATAAGCACCTCATAATTTTGCTATGGAACCCCACCACAAGAGAATCAATGGTATTTCCCCATCCAGAATTTCCATCGGATGATCTTTGTACTTGGGGATTGGGATATGACTCAACTAGTGATGACTATAAGATCCTAATTCATCACGGAGTATGTAGTGAATTTTTTATGCTGAAAAGTGGTTCCCGGAGAAAAATTGATACTCATCCTACTGGCATTTATCCTGACTTGTCTGGTATGGACTCTTTTGCATTTGTATATGGAGCATTTCATTGGTTTGGTTCGTCTGAATTTTTTATGCTGAAAAGTGGTTCCTCAGAAAAATTGATACTCATCCTACTGGCATTTATCCTGACTTGTCTGGTATAGACTCTTTTGCATTTGTATATGGAGCATTTCATTGGATTGGTTCGTCACTAAATTATTATAATGTGGTTTAATTTAATATAGTTCACCAATTTTCTAATTTAAATATAAATCAGGCAGCAGAAGGCTAGTTTATTATATATATATAAAAAATATCTCTAAAGGAATATAAAGATGTACTTGGCCCTTCCATTTCTGAGAGATACTGTTGCCAGAGAAATTGTGCTTGACTGCCAACGTGGAGTATGTTGAACGTGGCGTTTCAGTATTGGATGGAATGCTTTGTGGTTACTGCATTTCTACTTATCTGGGAAAGGGCACTTTTAAGTTATGGGTAATGCAAGACTACGGTGTCAAGGAATCTTGGCATAAAATTTTAATTGTGGATTATCCAGATCTTTATTCAGCCATACCGAAATATATTTGGATGGAATGCTTTGTGGTTACTGCATTTCTACTTATCTGGGAAAGGGCACTTTTAAGTTATGGGTAATGCAAGACTATGGTGTCAAGGAATCTTGGCATAAAATTTTAATTGTGGATTATCCAGATCTTTATTCAGCCATACCGAAATATATGTCCCCGGACTATGGAGTGATACTCTGCTTCAAAATTTTGGATGTTGTTGGTTCAATATTCTGGACTACCCATACCCAATTTGGTGGTTTATGGAAATATGATGCCATTCGAGATTCGCTTATATACAGAAAGTTGTACTTTAGAAAACCTGTTTATATTTCTAGTTGCAAATCCGAGTCGCAGCTTTCTTCTATAATAGTCGTTCTATCAAACTGGTTTATCGTATATATATATATCGCACAAGGCTATCAAATGGCGCAACGATTTAAAACTTCTTCAACAAATGGGATCGCCTCTAACATATAACATACAAACACAACGTACTGAATGGCATAACCCACATACATGTCTTAAAACAAACAAACAGAATCATATGGCCATGGGAAACCAATATTTACAAATGAGGAATATATAAAAAAATTGGCTCCGGAGATCCTCAGCAGGTTATATGTCTAAACAGTGGTCACCAACCGTTCCGTACTCGATTCAAATGTGTTATAAATATATATATGGAAGATATAAATGTAGTATACAAATACGAGTCATAATCGAACGGTACGTAAAATAAATGCATTTCAAAATATCAAAATGTTTAAAAAAAATACATAATCATGTCATAAAAAGTTCTTATGGTGTTAGCCAATTGGCGCTAAACACAAAGGTAACATATTTCTTTTATTGTATCCCCGTATATATCGGCAGTGGACGCCATACAAGATAACAAAAAAAACGCGGCCCTCGGATTGCCCTAATCAAACTAACAACTAGTATAACAAAGCGCGCGAAAATCTGTTGTTGTTGTAACGCACGAACGGAGTCGTGAGTAACTATATGCATAAAATCATTATCATAGACTCGATAAGTAAAATGACCATACTTAAAATCGGGATATTCGTCATATCATATTTTGCCAAAAGTCATCGGAACAAAAGAAGAGTCCCACCACGGACGGGTGAATCAAGTCGGGCCCGCCTATGAAAATCATACTCATCATAGATATAATCATCTACGAGCATATCGAGAATCCGATCTTTGTAAAGATACGGCGTTCGTAGGGAACTTTTTAAAAGTCAAGCTTTTTATGCAAAAGTTGAAAATCAAATATTTCAAAGACATAAAAGCCAATATTTCATCATATCAACATACGAATTCCAAGAAACGGATAGGAGTCATAAACATGCTCGGATTGCGAGAATCGAATTTTCTCGAGGCTCGTGTCCTAGCCTATTTGAAACTAAGGCATGCCAAAAGAAGAAGTTCCATACCTCGTAGACTCAAAGCTCAAACTCAAGATAAATCCAACCTACTCTCGGCAAGGTCTACAAATAAGTCATAATATGCCAAACATTAGCCATAGGCATTTAGGCATTTAATTCCAAATTTTTAATTCATTTGTACATGGAGCATTTCAATTTAACTCCGCCAAATCAACAACAACAACACCAACCTAGCAACATTAATAATCAATCCGAAAGGCAATACAACATTAATAACTCTCTTTTCCATCATTCAACAACTTCAATATATTCAATTCAACGGACCTTCAAGCCAACATCGACGCTTATACATTCAAATACTAACACGAACCCATACCAACAATATTTAAAGACATTCTAAGCAATTCATACAACATTTCCAACAATCCAACAATTGTTCTAATCTACCCGAAATCAGTCCCCAAACTTTGAGAACACAACTATACTCCATCCCTCACTTCCAAATCATGATTTGCACCAACAATTCACATTCTAACAATGTCATACTCATAATTATGCAAGTTACATTAAATGTACAATAACCTTCAAATCAGCCCATACAATTACAACATCAATCTTGAGTCATTAAACTATTATCGTCGACATAGAATTCATTACGACAACCGCTAAAGCACTAAGCGACATTAATGCGTTCTTTGTCATATAACATGACCCATTTTCGGCCAACACAACATATATACATATTGATGATTCTCATCCATTTCTTCACCCTACAATGATCATAACATGAACTAGAAATTCATTGCTTCAACACAACACAACACACACACACTTCACACGAAGCACTACACACACAACCTTCACTCCAACATGCCATATTTCATGATTTTCATCCATTTTAACATACTACAACATGCATACAACCTTTATAACACATAAAACATAATCAATTCTTACCTTTCTTCTTTCAACTCCACACTAGGCTAGGGTTTGCAATTGGCACAACGAACGATTGGATGACCCGAACAACACTTCCACGCTACTTAGGGACCTCAAATTAGTGGATTTGTACCAAGGAAATATTTTTGGAATGGCTTGAATTGAAGTTGGAAAATTAAGGTTCTTGGCCGAGAGCCATGGTTGATGGTTCTTCAACTTCTATTTTTTTTTCTAAGAGTTGGAAATAGGATAGATGACTTAGAAGTCATCTTTTAAGCTCTAAGATGATTCATCCAAGTGTCCCTTGGCAAAATTGTTGGACCAATTAAAATTGTCCACAAATGGCCTTCCTCCAAGTCACACGGCCAAGCATAGAAAAAAATGCATGATTTCCAACTTTCATTAATTCCATTTTGGTGGTTTTCCTAAGTGTTACGAACAAGTTCATGAACAACTTATGTCTCAAAATAAAATCGAAGGTCAAAAGTCCCGACTTTGTATCCCGGAATGGTTTTGACTCTAACTTACCATAGTTAATCCGGATTGTTCCAAGGTACAAAAATGCGGGATATAACAATTTATTACTTAGTATTTATTTATGTATGATCGAGGCACTTTTTCCTCTTTTTTTTTTTGATCCATTGCTCGCCAATATTTGGCTCCAGAATGTATACCAAAGCAGTCAACTTGCTTATCTCGTGTTGCCTGGAACTATTTCTTTGCTAAGAAAGAAGTTGCTGAAGTTGAACCCCGTATCTTTTGCCTAGTGTTGCTTGTCTAATCATATATACCAATTGCTACGGGTAATCCATTTTTTACTCTTGAGCTGTGGTTAGTGGTTATTCTTTTTGGCCATCTTTTCCGGTTTGAAAGATGTTACGCAAGTAATCTTCCCATAATAACAATGCAGGAAATGTAACATCTACTTTTACAACTTTTGTGTGTTCTGTATTTTAACTTAATGTCACCATTGTGGTGAGAGGTTATGGCTGACCTCAACTTGTGTATTAACGATAAAGTCTTTACAAGAAGAGATGGAGAATTAAAACAGCTCTGCTGAGGATAAAATAGGCATCATGCTATAAAAACAAAACAAAAGGCAAACGAAGGATGATGCCATATATTACAGATGTGGATGTAAGTCATCCATTCTGGAGTTGTAAAACCAAAAAACAATATTACAAAAAAGACTTCTTTTTGGTTCTGAATCTGAAACTGATCAGTTGATAGTTAACAATATTACAAAAAAGCCTTCTTTTTGGTTATGAATCTGAAACTGATCAGTTGATCGTTATCATTCTTCAAAATAACTCTTACTTTGGCTGATAAAGAATGAGCTGCCCTGAAGAAAGCAGTTGGTTTCTTGTGTAAGCTTCAGTTTGCTAGAAGATTTGTAGTGTTATTAGCTTTCCTGAAACAGTGAGCAAAGAGGAAATGTCCTTCCTGTTTCAGTTTATAGATTTGAATAAGTATGCCTGCTATTTGCCATGGGCCTTTTGAGAATCTACCTATGGTGTTGATAAAAAATTGTGAATCAGATTCCTCGGAGTTGCTTGTTATTTCATTGGTTGCTCAGCAGAACAGTAGTTAGTCTCAATAGTAGACGCATTGCTAAAACTACAAATGTAACTAATGTACTAATTATTTTGGGTTTATGAAAATGAAGAGTCATGGGAGATGCGGTTTTGAAGTAGTAAGAGTTATTTATCCGAGGATAATTTATCCCGGTATTAGTTATTCCGAAATTAGTTATTCTACCCTCCCACAGGGATAAAATAACATTAAAATCTCGGGATTAGTTATACCACCATTTTATCTCAACCAAACATTGGATAAACTCATCTCAAATATAATTTCGAGATTATTTATCATTATCCCTTGTACCAAACGAGTTCGCTCCATGGGTTACAAAGATAAAAAAAAATAACAACTTTAGAATAAAATGTATGATTATTTATATATGGATGATTATTTGATTCAATTTTCTTATTCGGGTATAAATAGTTTCAAAATTGTTTGTACTGCAATTATAGTATTATTTTTATATCATACTCAATGTGGATAACAAAAAAAAAGCTAAAAATAAAATTAAAATATTTATTTAAATTTATCTAGTATAAAATGAAAGAACTTATTTTATGTTATTTTACTATACTATATAGAAATGACACTTGTGGTGTACGAACACTGCAATAATATATTGTACAAAAGGTATTGTAAATTGTACTATAGACTTGCCCTTTTTCATTGTTGAATGAACACGTGTATTCAATTTATCTTTGGAGAACCACGTGTAGCCCTTTTTACACAAACTAACACTATCTGGTAGTCTTTACAATTCTCTTAATACTCCACCACCGCCATTGCAATTTTCCCTTCACAAATCCACAGTTCCCTAAGTTGAATCTGCAAACTAAAAACATAAGTCTAAGTGGTCGTTTGGTGCATGGCCAAAATTATTCCGGGATTATAATTTCGAGACTAATTTATCTCATATCTTGGGACTATTTTATACCATCTGGGAGATGGTATAAAATAATAAATGATAAAATTAGTATAAGATATCCCCTTATACCATACGATGCATTTTATATTTTGTTTGGTAGAAGGTATAAATTTATCTCGGGATAAATTTATACCTTCTACCAAATCCACAAAAAATCCCTAAGTTGAATCTGCAAACTAAAAACATAAGGAAGTCTAAGTGCCTTATCAACAACAATATTGAACCCAATTTTAGTACCAGAATCAGCTCACCCAAGCAAAAATTGGGTTACTATCTAACAATCTAGCAATTTCTGGGCAACATTTCTATTATATGTAAGTGTGGTGGGTGGCCGAACACAACTATTAAAAGTGGTACCATGTGCTCCATTAATAAGACCACTAATCTCATTCCTTAATCCAACCTTCAGCCTTTCATTCAATCTAATTCCCAGTTCCCACTTATTGTAAATTTCATTTTACCACGATTATCCAATTTTTGAATTTATCATCTAAAAATTAATTTTCTATTTTTAGTATAAAATTATTTAACTTTAATTTTATCACACAAAATTACTTCTAAATTTATCATATAAAAGTTATCCAACTATAAAATTTATTACACAAAAATCATTTTTTTATTTTTTAATATATAAAAGCCATCCAAATTTGACCAAGTTGAGTAAAAAGTCCAATTCACTTGAATTTTTATATTTTGTTCAAAAAATATGACATGACACTCCAAAATAAGTTAATTATATTTGGGATAATTTCAGAAACCTCGCTCAATGTTTCACTTTATATAACACTAATCTTTATTGAGGTTTACAATATCGCATTTACACACTTATTTTGATTCCATTTTGAGAATTTCATCTTATTATCATTAATGTAAAAAAAATATGATTTTATTATTTTATCTTTGCGAATATACTCATTTGTTTAGTGAATTTCATAAGCACTTTTTTAATTAGCAAAAGATTTATTCTTAGAGCATCAAAGAACTAAATGACAAATATAAAAACTACGAGTCTGATATGGTACATGATTTTAAATTGTTACAAAGAAATAAAAATAAGGAGGTAAACATAATTTCGTAAATCACAAAGGACACTAAAAATTGAATGACAAATATAAAATACGGAAAAGGCTCAAATATGTCATCGAACTATCGGAAATGGCTCATTTATGTCACTCATCAATAATTTGGCTCATTTATGCCATCGAACTACAGGAAATGACTCATTTATTTTATCGAACTATGAAATGGCTCATTTATGCTACTCATCAATAGTTTGACTCATTTATGTCATCGCTCGTTACCAAAATGACTCATCCATGCTATTTTTCATTAACGCCGATTTTATAATACAAGATATGACACGTGGCCTCCAATTAGAGATCTACGTCATTTAATTAAACCAGCCCAATTTTAAATACCAAATTAACAAAAAATCCAACCCATACACCCTGCCCACCCACAATTATAACCTAGTTGGAGGCCACGTGTCATATATGGTATTGTAAAATCAGGTTTAATGAAATATGGCATGGTTGAGTCATTTTGGTAACAGACGGTGACATAAATGAGTCAAACTATTGATGAGTGGCATAAATGAGCCATTTCCTATAGTTCGATGGCATAAATGAGCCAAACTATTAACGAGTGACATAAATGAGCCATTTCCGATAGTTCGATGGCATATTTGAGCCTTTTTCGTATAAAATATAAGAGTTTGAACACAACAACAACAACAAATTGTACAAAAAGCTGTCTGAGTTGTACACTAAATTTGGACTTATTTCAATTGTACTTGATTTTTTTTCCTTTTTTTTTTTCAGTTGTGGGTCCACTTCATTTAACAAATACTACTACTTGGTTTGCCACCCATTCTCTGTACACGTGTATTCTACTTTTACATTATCATATTTCTTTACTTTTACGCTTCATTCTATTACTCTATTATAGAAAGCACATGAAATTGTACTTTAAGCAGGGACTAACATGTGTACATTTCAGAAGTTTAACATTAATTCTACCCCTCTTGTGTGTTTAATTTTTAAGTCCCCGTGTCCGCAGTGTCTCAATTGTCCTTTCATTTGCTTCATTTGGCATATACTCCCTCTGTCTCAATTTAAGTGTCTAAGTTTGACTAGACGCGGAATTTAAGCAATAAAGATAGACTTTTGAATTTTGTGGTTCTAAATTAAAAATGTGTATAATATAATAAAATATCCTTTAAATCTTGTGATTATAAATTGATATGTAGAATATTTGAATTGTCAACTTACTAAATATAAAGAGAAGCGGACATAACCAAAATAAGACAAATTTTGATAACAATTGAGAAATCAAGGGGAAAAATAAGAGGAAAATAAAATAAAATATGAGACTACCAAGGAGAATCGCGATATCCTTTTCAAAATATACACTAACTAAAGCTAACTAAAGTGAAAGAATCAAATTAATCGTACAAGCTAACTAGCATAGTTTACTAGTAACTTCTATATCTCATAGTTAGTTTACTAAATTAAATATTTAACAATAAAATATATTTATTAAATAATAAATAATCCAGTCATTATTTACTCCCCTCATTCAGTCCCCTTATTAAAATTGGAAACTACGACTTCGTCCCTCATAAATATACTATTAGCTCTTGAACAAACATATCCCCAAAATTGTACTCACCACCAACGACTTTAACTGATTTTCTTCGAAACTTCGTCGTAGAAACTCCTCAGCAAGTCATAATCCAAATCCGCGGATTTAGATATTAATCTTCTCCTTATAAATCAGCAATTTTTCTCTAAATTGGAAACCCTAGAAAAACCCGACGAATTACGAGAAGAAGATTCTAGAAAGATGAGGAGAGTTTTCGGTGTTAAGAAACAAACAGAACCTCCTCCTTCCATTCAAGATGCCTCCGAACGGGTACGTGAATTGATTAAATGACCCTCTACAAAATATAACAGATAATTATACTCTTTCCGTCTCAATTTATGTGGCACAGTTTGACTTGACATAAATTTTTAGAAATATAGGACTTTTGAAATTTGTAGTCTAGAACAAACCTTAGACATTTGTGTGGCTAGAACCATTTCATTAAAGGTAAAAAGGGAAATTTTAAAGTTAAGTTGTTTTTACTTATAGAAATGTGAGATTTTGTTTTTGGGACAGACTAAAAAGGAAAGAGTGTCAGATAAATTGGGACGGATGGAGCAGTTTGATTGTGTAATGCAGTTATACAGCTGTTTTATTGAGAAGAAATGATAACGTATTGTGTAAGTTTTGAATTTTGAGATATGGAGATTGCCGATCATATACGTAATACATATAGAAAAACTTGCCCAGGCATATGCACCAAGTATAATTAATTTAAAAACAATTTGGTAAGTTTGATTTCAATTTTTGTTATAAGTTCGCTTTGCTTGATTATGAATCACTGGTGTGAACTCTATAGTGCTTTAACTTTTATGAACTGTTGGTTTTGATATCCATTGTGGAATGTGGATGATGCTACAATATGTGAGAGAAAAGTTCTTATACTTTCGTGTAACGTTATGTGCAAAACAAAATCTAATTAACCATGATTAAGTGATAGTAGTTTGAACAAAACAGAATAACATGTGGCAAGTACTTAATGTGTTGGTGCATACAGCAGCATGCACAACAGCACAAGTAGGTGTATTCAATTGAATTGGCTTGCTAGTGCTTCATATGTTGGGGCAGTTTTTCGTTTAGCTGTTTCAAACGTGATATTTTATTGTGTTTGCTTCTTCCTTTTTTTTTTTTTGGTTGGTTGAGACAAGACTGAGTATTTCTCCAAGGTATAAGTATACATTTACTGAGATATACAAATTCCATAGACCTGTCAATAGGTGCAAAAGAAGGTCACTCACATTCATAGGATCTAATAATGTGGAACAGTCAGAATGTTGTGCTTTTCGTGGCAAGTAATGGTTAACTATTTGGTTTTGAATAAAGCATTGTGGTTGTTTCTTTTTCAACTTGTATGGCAGTGCATTTTCTGAGCTTAAAACGCGTGAGGTTTTGTACCAGTGTCATTTCTGAACTAGTTATGCTGCCGAACTTCGGTGGTTTCATGCAAATATGATTGTCTTCTGTTTTCGGTTGAGATTAGACTGAAATAGTTTGTCCATTTTTTTTTTGAAACGAGTGCATCGAATCCAGTGTTCATTTGATGGGATGAGTGATTTCACATGTATGGACCAATAAGAATCTTTCTATGAGCTGGCCACCTTCTCCCTTCTATACTCGCTAATTCTTTGAATGCATTTACCCCCTATGAATCTGATGCACACAAGTCCTTCTGTCTGTTGGAAGGTTCATACATAATACATAATGAAAGGAATACTTATAATGTATCCATTGCCAGATAATACCATCTTTTCTGGCGAAAAGCAATTGTGTTCTTGCTAATTCTATGCACAAGATATCTGATTTTAGTATCGTTCTTATCTGTCCAGATCAGTAAAAGAGGTGATGTCTGTTGGAAGGTCTATGCATAATACATATAAAAAATAAAAATAAAAATAAAAAAATTACATAACGAAAGGAGTACCTATAGTATATCCAATACCTGATAAAACCATCTTTACTGGTAATTACAATTATTCTCTTGCTAATTATTTGCACTAGATATCTGATTTTTGCATTGGTTCGTATTTGTTCAGATCAATAAAAGAGGTGACACCGTGGAGGAGAAAATCAAGAAGCTTGATGCTGAACTTGCAAGATATAAGGAACAGCTCAAGAAGACCCGGCCTGGTCCAGCTCAGGAAGCTGTAAAAGCTCGAGCAATGAGGGTTTTGAAGCAAAAAAGAATGTGCGTCTATCCTTTTTTAAGAGTACAGCGATGTTTAGAGTGTGGCTGGTTGAGGCACTGTTTAGGCATAGTTTTCTGCAATTTGGGGGGGGGGGGGGGGGGGGTGTTCTTGCTTGTTTGACAAGCTCATAGTTTATATGTTGATCTATTTTTTACAATGCATAATCTATTCTGTTCGGATATCCAACAGGTATGAAGGCCAACGTGATATGCTCTATAATCAGACGTACAACCTAGATCAAGTTTCATTTGCTGCTGAGGGAATTAAAGATGCTCAGCAAACAGTATGTTAAATGGAGTTCATGCTTTTTTCGTTTACTATTACTTTTTTCAGATACCTAGTTTTCTCCTCCTCCATTTATGAATCGCCTAATCCAAAAAAACTGTTATATGCATTATGCCTGTAGGCAACTGGTCCATTCCATTGTTGGTTCTGATATTCCAAGTATCTGAAAGCGTCATTGAGCCTTTTTGTGTTTGAAGTTCATAATACTTAATGGATGTTAGCCTGCAAAGCTTAGCATTCTTTTCAAAAAAAAAAAATATATATATATATACAAGGAAGCATCATTTTCTTTACCAATCCATTTTAGTTAAGTTGAAAATGTTTTAACTTGAGTTTGACAAAAGAGAATTTTGGGGCGTCACTCACAAGTCTGATTCACTAATATGTTTATCAAGTCAATGGTATTTGTGGAAATGAAGGGCTGCTATTTTGGACTATTTAACTCAGGGTCATACTTCATAATCAATCATTATTAGGTATTTCGAGTCATTTGGGCTATATCAATTCATCGTAAAGTGTATCTTCTTCTTGATAGCGCCCCACAGGGCACAGTCAAGGCTTGTCAGACAAAGCTAATTCTGTAACTTAGTTGGAACCTGCTGCCTACCTCCCTAGAGGTAGGGAGGACAAACCGTTTATCAGGAGAACAGATTTCTTTATATGTCCTAGAGTTAATGTACTCCCCTTCGATCCCATGTTGGATAGTTATTGTTTGAAGGCACAATTGAACCATTGGATTAATTTATATACAGTTGAATTTTCCACTACTAAATTGTTATGTTCCTCCAGATGTCAGCTTTGAAGGGGGCAAACAAAGAATTGAAAGGAATGATGAAGACAGTGAAGATTCAAGATATAGATGTATGTCTCTTCATTGTGGTTATCTGTTTTAGTAACCTTGTGCATCTATCCTCATTCCTGTCTGAATTTGTCACGGTTGCTAATTGTGATATTATTATGTCAAAATTTAGAACCTGCAAGATGAAATGATGGACTTGATGGATGTGAGCCATGAAATTCAAGAATCTCTTGGTAGAAGTTACAGCGTACCAGATGACATTGATGAAGACGAACTCCTGGGTGGTAAGCTTAAGTAGCAATATATTTATATACATAGAAGTAAAAAACATGTCAGATGAGCATTTATTTTGGATAAGGTAAAAGTATATGTCAGACGAGCATTTAATTTATTACTTCTAATGCAGAGCTTGATGCTCTGGAAGCTGACATGGAGATTGAAGGCGAAGGAGTTCCTTCATATCTTCAACCTGACAAGGAGCCCGATTTGGATGCAGAATTTAACCTACCATCAGCACCAACAGGGCATGCACCAATGCCGGCTGGCAGAGCTAATCTGCAGGTAAAGTCAAATGACATAGTACCCATACTTGTATATAGATAATCTGTTGTAACTAGTATGCTAGAAACTATGGATTTGTTCGAGTCTCTTGTTATGTAGGACCTTTCTTGGTACTCTTATATATAAATCACGTTGCTTATTTAAAAAAAAAAAAAAATCAGTTGTATGCATGTATACATTTATGTGCATGTTGGAGCCTGCATCTTTTCATGTGAAGATGAAGTTAGATTTATCTACTTGGAAAAGCATGTCAACTTCGCAGTCTCAGAAGGATGATTGTTATGCCTCATCTCCAGCTCTGTCCATTTTGTTTCTCAATTTTCTGTTTAGTTTTGGTTTGTTTCTTGTTCCTTGTGAATTGGGGATTCACTGCACCTAATGTTCTCTGTATAAAGTTAAATGCTGACCTTTTTTTTCATGTGCTTGTGATGCACAGGCTGATGATGAACTAGGGTTACCTGCTGTTCCTCACGCATCAATTCGCGGTTAAGGATTAGTGGGATATTGTTGATAACTTCTTTGGGAATTAGTCTTTGCTTAATGGGGAAATCCTGGTGTAAACATTAGTGTGCAGAATATATCTTCATTGCTGTTTCAAAATGACTGTTGATTCATTGTGTAATAATGGAAATAATGCTTGATTGTATTATGCACATTCAGTATCTTCATCAACAAAGAAAAGCGATCACATGCTAATATTTAGGACTTCGGAATTGCTGCAAAGATCATCAATATTGGTCCCGGTGCCTTGTTTGGCTATCTTAGGACGATATTTAACATATTTAATGAAACCTTGTAAATCGGATGAGATCTTGTACATATAAAACTTGCTAACAGTATAAATTTGTTTCTCAATGGGAATTACCAATTCCTGCAAACTTGAAAGGTTCCAATATGGTTAAATTTTGAGATAACGCACGAGTTGTTTCAGCAGTACATCTAAGTGGGTCATACTTCTTTTTTAAAGTAAATAGCTTAAAACCCTCCTAACTATCTATTTTGCGAGTATCATACATGAAATGTTGGTTGTTCCGGTTACTCCCCTGGCCTATAACTTCCTTTAGATTAAAAACTTTCCAGTTGAATATGTGGAAAAATGTTTGGGATAACTTACTGAGAAGCACGTGGGAGGCGAAAAAAGTCTTAAAAATGAGTTCACCTGACACAATGAATTCATGGTAGTTTTTTTTCTTTTGGGATGGGCATCTGCGAGCACCTAATAGTTTAAGCTCGAAAAATAGTGATAATTTTGGGGGAGGGGGGCGGGTAAACATATTCACTCAAATTTTTTTCTGTGCACTGTCACTTAGAACTCTTTGGAGGAGCTTTTGGAGTGTCATGTTTATGTAGCATGTCATATTTTGCCGGTTAATATATGAGTTCATACTAGAGAGTTGGGGGGGGGGGGTGTACACCTAATAGTTTAGGTATGAAACTCGCAAAACAGTGCAATCATTAAAATTTAAGCCATTTACTTTCTTTTTTATTCCACCTGGTGTTTGGTACCTGCTTGGGACAATGACTAATCCATATTCGTGCAAATTGGGACCGTTCCCTACCGACTTGTACCAAAGGCGACTATTCTAAGGGCTCAACCACAAACACTGATGAAGAAGGGAGGGGTACTTACTATCCCACCACAGCCGATGGTTTAGTAGGTCGCACTTTTATTTGTCTCTCCTTGGGGAGAACAGATTTGATCCACGAGCCTACCATGGAAGTACCAAGTTTCTTCTACCTAAATTAACTCCCTTGTGTTTGTACATAGTCAATGTGGTAATTGCTTAGCCAAGATTGCATTCAATGGAAAAATCACGACATAGATTCTTTTTTGGGGATGGGAGTGGGGGGTTGCTGACAATTCTGACATATTCATAATTTGCACATTAAAATAAGGATGGGCTACTGACAATTTAAGATCCACATAACGTTCTTTTTTCTTTTAAGATAGGGATGTGGAGGACATGGATGGATTAAAAATCAGCCTGCCAAGTTTTTTAACATGCATGTTAATATCGTCAAGTCATCAAAATGTTAAGATAGCATATCGACCGTTATTATCTAAATCCTAAAAGCTAATACTACATTCTAAATAGGATTTACAGGCTGAGTCGGACGGAGTTTCACCAACGTCATTCTGCAGGATATTGTCATGAAGAAAAGGTGTCCAACGAGATCGATTTCCTTTTAGTTGAGATCCAGCTTTCCAAAGTCCAGCATCTGCCAAGCCGCGTCTGAACCAGTCATCTCAGCAGCAGCACTCAGCCTGAAGTTTGTGTTCAGCTTACCATTGCGAGAACGTGCTAAATATTTCAATCTTTCCAATTCTTTCCTCAATGACCTGTACTGGGCTGCAATAGAGTTTCAGAACAAATATAAAGTCAGCTTATTCAAATAGCCGTTTGCTTCACCAGTCTGTTTAAACTACTATGTCATCGAGGATGTCTGCAATCAACCCTCATTTTATTTTTTGGAGGAGGGTGGTGTTGTGGAGGGACGAACCAAGAAAAAGTTCGAATGCACAAATGATATAAAAGAAAAAGGAATATGACCGGTAGATCAATCTAAGAAGCTATAGATTGACTAATACAATTAAACTAGCTCAGAATTGCAATGGACTACAAATAGAAATTTTGAATCACGGCAGCTATAACATATTCCTCCATAGTCTTGGATATGATTTTTTGCTTCCAATGTCAGAATGGGCAGATAAAGAAAAGTTGGAACTTTTGAAAATATGAATGTTACTACTACGCGAACAGTTGAGGCAAATAAGAAAGAAAATAAGATGAATGCGAAGCAGTTACTTGGTTGATCTTCACAATAACGGGGGTGACTAACTCCCATAGTTATGTTGTCCCCCAAAAGGAGGAAAAAAGGAAAGAAAAAGGAAAAACACCAGCAGTTAAGTAGCTACTTGAACTCTCTATCGAATAAAGCATTATGGATTGATTGATCTAAAGGTCTACAACTCACCATCAACAATGACTTTTTCTTGCTGAAGTCTAAGCATCTGTTGCTTTAGCTCTCTATTTTCTATAGATAAAGTAACACGTTGCTGAAGCAGAGAAGCCACTTTGGCAGCTAAATCTGACTCTATAGCCTGTATTGAAAAACGAACAAGGTTGAGCACATATTACTTTATCTGCAACACCAAATACTGTGTCACTTGCAAAAGTAGGACTGCTCGGTTAGAAACTATTTTGTATGACATTCAGGATACTAAAGATTATTGTGATTTGAACAGTCTCTAACCTACACAGAAATGTTTTCAGCTAAGATTTAAAACAACATCAATTATTATGAAACTATTTGATATAGCATTCAGGTCACCAAGGATGGTTCAGTTTTGAACAGTATGGCATTAACTTTAGGATTTAAAAACTGTCGCAGACACAGAGAATCACAGCACAAGCATTTATTTTTCAACATGGTCTTGGCTCAAGTCAATCCGAATGTGATTAATCAACAATTGACTTGTCGCGATGGAAACTTCACTTTTATAACAAAAGTAGAAAACTGGAACATTTGCCTCTGCAGTTCTTTAATCTATGCTGTTATATATGAGGCTCAAACTTTATCTGCAACATGAATTATTCTGTAAAAGAATCCTTTGGGAAAAGTCAAATTGTAGTAAGTTAGTAGCAAGTACCTCATATGTATTGACAGTTCTCTCTAGTTCAGCGATATATTGGAGTTTACGGACTCTTGACCGCTGTCCAGGATGCCTGTGTACAAATTCCATAATAGTTGTCAAATGTTATACTCTTCTCCAGAAAATAATCATCTCAGAATGACATAAATTCTCCTGATACGTGACAGACTTTAAAATAATATCGAACAAGAGCTCACTCCATGCATGTTTGCAATTTTATTAGTACAAGAGATTTTAGTAATTAATATTAAATAAAAATTGGGAATAATTTAAAAAGAAAAATATCTGCGACAACTCCTAAGAAAAGTTTGACAGGAAATAATACAGAATAATCGATAGAATAAAGATAATAGAACATCATAGCAATATCATCTGTTATCAGTGTTATCAAAAGCGAAAAGCGCAAAAAAGCTCTAAGGTCAGCTGGGGCTTTAAGCGCAAAGCGCAAATAAAGCGTGGGCTTTAATGAAAAAAAAAAGCGCAATGGTACAAAATACAAATATATATATGTTTAGTCCAAGATTGATAATAATAAGCATGAATAACAAATATATGGACAAAGAAATTGTAAAAATAATACGATAAAGTGAAATATCAATCATCTAGTGTCACCTCTTCAAGAGAGGCTCATTGGCAAGGAAAAGTATGTCTTAGAGCCTTGACATGACACTGAAGCGCACATAAAGCGAGGCGAAGCGCTCAACATGTTTTGAGCCTCGCTTCAGGGCTTAAGCGCGCCTTTGATAACACTGTCTGTTATCTTTTGAAATATAATCTTATCTGTTATCTACAAGTATGTTAGGATACAGTTGGTCATGAACTTTGTAAGATACTGTTTTTCAAAAATCCAGGCACACCCCAGAAAATTAAAGTGTTAACCCTATCTTTAGTAGCAGTAGTAATTAGGAACATGTGCAATTTTGGGCTTAAAGAATGATAAGTGACAGGGCAGTTCTCAATGGGTTTGTAGCATAGATGATTTAACTACTAACAGTTAAACTTTGCAAGTGAGATTCACTGACTTGGATCAACCAATGAACAAGAATTGAGCAAAGAGAGATTAGTTGCACGTTCAAAGGGATTGAGAGAGACTGATGCAAAACGTTTTGGCACATTTCCATTCCACCGAGAAGAGTTTGCCAAGACCGTTTTTGAAATATTGAACACGTTCGTTTCAGCACCTAACACCTCCAGATAAGATTTGGTGTAGAAGAACTAACAGGCACAGCAATTTCCAATAATGCAAGAGATTTAACTAAACGGGTTAGAAGCATTTCAACCGTTTGAGAAGTAAAGTGGAAAGTTTTCATATGATATAGAACCAATATGGCATCACTTTTTAAGAGGATGGAAACATCCAGGAACCACTTGTCTCACAAAGCTAACATTTTCAAATTGAGATTTTATACCTAATTCTCATGCAACTCGAAGGCAACATCCTTTATAAAACAGAAAAAGGAAGCTCTTCTGAGTTTTCGGAATTTCTCTTTCCATTTGCTGATTTTGGAAGTTGGATGAGCCCTTTAAGTGCATAATTACCCACTGATTTTGGAATATGGACACAATTAACAAGTGAAAAGCATATGTAGATAATCAATCACCAACTAATGATGAATAATCTTGGAAATAAGCATAAGAGTCTAGAATATAACCGTTTCATCAACTTTGCCTCAGCGCCAACATCATCAGCTCCACCAGAAGCATTGCCTACCGACTCCGATCGTGCAGCTCCAGACACAGAAACACACCTATCTAAATATTGTAAAGGGTTTGGAGAAACATATTCTGATAATGCTGAAACTATAGCATTCTCTTCAAATGTTATATTGCTCTTTCCACGGGGCGAATTAGGACCATAGATACAATTAGTCTTTGAACTACTATCCGATTCACAAGATGCATTTGATTCAGTTTCATCAAACTTATCAAAGCCTTCCAATGAAACAAGAGTCAAAGAATCACTAGCTGATCTCCTATGCATTATGCCACTGGAATTCAAGTCCGGTTCGTTCAACAGCTCATCAAGCCAATCAGGCTGCTCCTCTACGATAAAGCTTTGCGAAATAGATTTATGATGTCGAGGAGGCAACGGGTTATGTTGAACCGGGCAAGTTAATGGTTTCTTCTGAAACGGGCAGCGAGGCGGAAGATGAGCTTGCCTTGACATGGTGAACTTAAATACTAGGTGACCCTATCAAAGCTTTTATGATTTTCTTTTTAACTCCTTCACAACAGAATCTAACACACCAAGTCTTTCTCCCATGTTTCTGCCACCATCTTATTACCTAATTTCTACAAAAAGTTTTATAGAGCATGAAAATTAGAAAAATTACATTTTTGTAAGAAAAAAGGTAGTACTATTAAAATATAAATCAAAAATTCCATGAATGTATAAAATCAAGCAAAAGTATAAAATTTTACAGTTGGTATTCATGTCTTGGAAAGAAAATCAATAGATGGAAATACATAAATAGCTTATGACATTTGAGAATCTGAATTTGTTCCCATGTTTTTTTCATAATACAGAATTATTGCTAAAAAGGATTATTAAGTTCATTGGAAAAATCATACTAAAACAATGAGCCTATTTTATTTCCAAAATTAAAACACAAGCCAAAGGGAGCAAAAAATGATGATGTAAAAAAGAATAGAGATATAAGTTCACTTTCAAAACATCCATTAAACACCTTGATGAAATAGCAAACCAAGAAACTAAAAAGTACCCAAAATGCAGAAAAGGATGAATTATGCAAGTAACATGAAAATAGAGAAGAAAAAAAAGGAAGCAAGAAAAGGCAAACTACACAATCTAACTTCTCCATTGATTAAACACAATGACATGATAATTGGGTTTTCAAACTTAACAACAAACACTAAACCCTCAAGATTCTACTTCACTTTGACTCAAATTCTTGAACAACAAAAATAACACATTGCCAAAGGAATAAAGAAGTGCACATAAAATTTTTACAACTTGACAAAACTAAAAACCCCACAAAAAAATGTAGCAAAAAAAACAAATTGTATCTTGAATTCTTGAGATATATTCTAGGCATACCTTACTTCTTTCTTGGTGGTTTTTTTTTTTTTTTTTCTCTCGAAGAGAGTGAGAAAAAAGAAAAAGAGAAGAGCTTTGAGTGTTTATGCAAATGCAAATGGCAATGTTAATAAGTAGTACTAGTAGCAAGTTGATGACTTTTTAGTGGATTGAATAACATATAGTCCACAGCCCCATTAATACTCAAATTCCCATTTTATCAAATGAACAAAATGTTAATGAGAGATTGTTATGTAGTAGTACTACTACTACTATTTGGTAGCAGTGTAGCTTTGAGTTGTTCACAGCTCATCTTCACTTTTTCTATGTTGCGTATAAATTTTTCACTTTGCCATTTTTTTTTTTTTTTTCTTTTCCTATCTTCTCTCCCAAATAAACTGCATTTTCTCAGGGCCCTAGCTAATTAATATTCCCTCCGTCCCAATTTAAATTTAAGTATTTTCTCTCTATATTAATATTCTTTTTTAAGTATTTTACTTCCCTTTTTAGTCTGTTTCAGAAAGAGTATCTCTCTCTATATTTAGTAAGTTGACAATTCAAACATCTTATATGTATGTTTCATAACCACAAGATTTAAAGGACATTTTAGTTCATTATACATATACTTAATTTAGGACCACAAGATTCAAAAGTATCTCTTATTTCTTAAAACTAGAACTTATTCAAACTAAGACATTTAACTTGGGAACAGAGGGAGTAGTAGCTTGTAGGGGTGGGCATGATACGGTATGGTAAGGTGTTGAAAAGTTCGGTACGGTAATTTCGATTTTCGATTTTTAAAAATATTATACCATTACCATACCAAATTAATTCGGTATGATTCGGTATTTTTAAGTTCGGTTTTGGTATTTTTCGGTACGGTAATCGGTAACCATAGTTTATTCGACTTCGACCTATATATACTTATATAATAGATAATTATGACTTCGGCTATTCAAGAAACGTCTCAATTATATTGTACCAACACCTTACACAGGTAAATATACTCAAAAGAAGCACAATTAATCCCCTTCATAAATCAATTACACAAAAGGGCATTTCAATTAACATAGATTAATCAAAATTCCAACGTTTAAACAATTAATTTTGTACTAATACTTGCTTATATATTTGTTAGTATTAAAATACTAATATATATGACTTGTATATGTAACAATATACTTTGGTATAGTATTCGGTATTTCGGTATATTATTTATAAATACCGAATACCGAACTTTTTAAAAATGCATACCAAATACCATAATATCAAAACCACGGTATAAAAAAATCGGTTTCGTTATGGTAATCGGTATATACCATACCATGCCACCCCTCGTACTAGCTTGTTTGTCTAAGTTTTTAAGAAGTTAAAAATATTTATTTTTTCAACAAAAATACTTATTTTAGAGATTTGATGTGTTTGGCCTAACTTTAGGAACAAAATAAGTGTTATTGAACCGTAGTAAAAGCTAACAACAACAACAACAATAACATATTCAGTGTAACCCACAAGTGAAGTCTGGAGAGAATAGAGTGTATGCAGACCTTACCCCTACCTTATGGATATAGAAAAGTTGTTTCCGGGATACCCTCGGCTCAAATGCAGCAAGTCAAAACAGTTATGAAAAAGAAGCACTTTTAGAAAATTGACGAAAGATAAATTACTAGTCTAATATTGATGAAAGCGCTTTTGAAATTGATTAGCCAAATACAAACAGTTATTCTCAAAAAATATATATTTTTTTTTTTTTGAAAAGAACTTTTGATAAAAATCACTTTTAAAAATAAGTAGATTTTAAAATTTTGGCCAAACATGCTATAAAAGTACTATATATCTGATAAATATCAACTATCAAGTCTTGAAAAATAAATTTCGAAGTGTCAATACTAATTTTATAAATAAACATTTTGAAGTGTTAGATTTTATTTGTATAGAAAGGTTGAAACTTGTAATAATAAGTTAGCATGTCCGGTAAGACGTCTTAATCTTTACTTTTCTGTTAAAATGACCATATGTCTTTATTGCTATTTATCAAAAATATAAATTTAAAAACATTTTCATTGAAAATATGATAAAAGATGAAAATGGGAGAATTAGGAATTTTATGTTAGGAAGTGTACTTTAAAGATTATAATTTATAAAAATATTAGAAATAATACAATAAAAAATTTGGTCAAATCAAAAGTAATTATAGCTAAACAGCTATAAATATTGTATTTGCAAAGCATAGACCAATTATGGAAGCTTTTGAGAGCATCAAGATCAATCATCTTTCGTTGTTTCTACTTTTGCAGAAAATAGTACTATTGCCCAATACAATGAAATTATGAAGTAGTTAGTCATATGTAGGTCTTATGCTCTAACAAGGTATAAATTAATACTTAAATAATAAGATCATTTAAAAATTATTTGTTCGTAAATGTTTACACCAAGTACGTGTTGATAAGTGATAACTTGAAAAAATTGATATAAAATAAGTTAGATGAATTCTCTGAATCACATTATATAAAATGATAGCAGAAAAGTGATTCATGAACTTTCTCCTCAATTATTGCCTCATTGTAAGAATTAGGGAATATATTCTCCATGACAAAGGGAATTTAAAGGACGGAAAAGAAGACACCTAATAATTCTAATAAGATAAAAACAATTCTAAGATCATTATCATCAGTATCACTGTATTACATAATCATAATCATGAATGAATCTAACTGTAGACACTTGACCACTTCTATGATCATTATTTTCAAACATAATTTTATGAGTTCCGTCAAATTTAGCATTTTGATACAGAGCTCAAATATCTAAGTTAAGAATCAGTAAATTTTCAATAAAATAAAATTTTAATTATATAATTTAAACAATATGTTGAGTTCACTATTAAGAACATAAATATTGAACTCATCAAAATTAAATGTTGAATCTGGCGATGGTGAAGCTGAAGATCTTCTCTTCCATGTGATTCATGCCTCAAAAAGAGTCTTTTATTTTTGCAATGATAGCTAAACATTGTCTATTATGTATTATTATGTTTGAAGAAGGAACCAAAGACATATAAAATATCAGGGAAGATTCTTAAAATTATGCTTAGATATTTTTTTCTCTAAAGAGATTATTGACCTTTAGCGTAAAACATATGCATTTAGTGGTGCGAGAGACTTGAGATGATGAAAGGGACCACAACTCCGATAATATTTTTTTAAAGCCTGCATGTCCACTAATCGTCCAAAGTGCAGTAATTTTTGGTTTAGTCAACCAAGTTGATTTTAATTAGTACTAGTACTAGTAATAAAGTATTTGTTACGTCAATCATATTTTCATTTGTTGTTTTCCCGCCCTAATTATATCTCTTCCTTAGTGCTTATATGTGGGGTTTGGAACTAGCTAATTATAAGTTACGGATTCACATGGATTCAATAACTTTTGCACAAATTTTATACTACTGTATATACAGATGTATATAGATTGATTGAGAATAATAAAGAACATGACGTTGAAAAAGAGAGCATGTTAATGAGAATGGAAGGATTTATACTAGTGTGTATATATTTTTTACACATAGTTTAAGATTGAATAGGCAGGCCCCTTTTGATAAGCCAGTTTCTAAGAAAGAGATTAATCTAGATATTTTTTCTGCTTGCATTTTACTTCCTCCGGTTCAAAATAATTGAGGTTTTAGCCTCTAAAAGTTGGTTCAAAATAATTAATGTTTCACAAAACTAAGAAAGTATTTAGTTCTCTTTTTCAAATTCTCTCTTGATACATTTTCATATCCCTATAGTAATTATGTCATCCTTAAAAGATAGGAGAATCATAATTAAAGGGTATATAAGTCAAAACCTCTCTTAATTTTTAGGAGTTAGTGAATTTCTTAATCCATGTACTCAATCTTAAAATCTCAATAATTTTGTACCAGAGAGAGTAGTATTGTCAATTTTTCAAAACCAATATTTTAAAAGACGTCTTTGGGACTCACGAAGATCAAAAAATCACATTGTACATAATGTTACTTTTTTTTAAATGTATTTCTAATATATATAAGCGGCTAAGGGGGTGCGAACACTGCATCAAATGCTTGTACCAACAGCTCTACAAATTGTACACGCAATGAATGTTTCTACCAAAAGCTATATAATTTGTACACTTTACCCAACTAATTTTTTATCCCTCGTGGACATATGTCATAGTACTTAATATTTATTCCCTTCTCATGTATAGACTTATTCACTTCAATTTTAATTTTCCGACACATTTATTTCCTCCGTGCACTTTTACTTGTTCACTTTTGACTTTTCACGCTCTTGTTGAATATTTATTCTCTTCTCATGTATAGACGTATGCAGTTCAATTTTAATTCTCCTACACAAATTTATTTTCTCCGTGCACTTTTACTTGTTCACTTTTGACTTTTCACGTTCTTTAAGAATTAACCAACACCGCAATACCTTATTGTACCAAAAACTTTATAAATTGTACGCGCAATGAATGCTTGTACCAAAAGTTATATAACTTGTACACTTTAACCAATTACATTTTTATCCCATGTGGACATATGTCATAGTACTTAATATTTATTCTCTTTTCATGTATAGATGTATGCACTTCAATTTTAATTCTCCAATACATTTATTTCCTCCGCGCACGTTTACTTGTTCACTTTTGACTTTTCACGTTCTTTAAGAATTAATAATATGAAGTTCAATTTTAATTCTCGTCCTTGTTCATATTACTTTCTTTAAGAATTAATAAACCACGTCACATTACTTCGCTATTTATTCTCTTCTTTAAGAATTAATAAACATATTTATTTTCTCCACTCTTTTGACTTTTCGTCCCATATTTATTCTCTGTTAAGTATGCACTTTAATTTTAATTCTCGACATATTTATTTTCTCTCGTGCACTTTTACTTGTTCACTTTTGACTTTTCCAAGAATTAATAAATGAAGCTCTTAATTGTCCTTTCATTTTTAAGAATTAATAAATGATTCTGACATTGTTAAGTCCCCATCCCAATTTAAGTGTCCTTCCATTTCCTTCGTTTGACATATCTCCTCTATCCTAATTTAAGTGCTGCGTTTGGCTGAACAAATTTAAGACCTTCATCCCATATTACTTGGCCACATTATTACACTTGACTTTTCACATTCTTTAAAAATTAATAAATGAAGTACTCCCTTCGTCCCATTTTATTTGGCCATTACTAAAAATATATGTCTATTTTTCTATTCTATATTTTTCTTATATTTTTTTTATATTTCTATTAGATATAAACGCTCAAGGTGGACGACACAACAACAATAAATTGTACAAAAAGCAACTGAAATTGTACTCTAAGCAGGGACTAACATGTGTATATTTCAGAAGTTGAACATTAATTCTACCTCTTGTGTGTTTACTTTTTAAGTCCCCACGGGTCCGCAATGTCTCAATTGTCCTTTCATTTGCTTCATTTGACATATACTTCCTCTATCTCAATTTAAATGTCTGCGTTTGACTAGACACGGAGTTTAAGAAATAAAGATAGACTTTCAAATCTTGTGGTTCTAAATTTAAAATATGTATAATATAATAAAATATCTTCTAAATCATGTGATTATAACTATGATATGTAGGATATTTGAATTGTCAACTTACTAAATATAAAAAGAGGCTGACATAACCAAAATAAGATAAATTTTAACAACAATTGAGAAATTAAGGGGAAAAATAAGAGGAAAAGAAAAAAAATATAGAGACTCACTAAGGAGAATCGCAGTATCCTTTGCAAAATATACAAACCATAAAAACTAACTAAATTGAGTAACTAAATTAATTATGTTGGGCCCCGTACATTGCACGGGCATAGTTTGCTAGTATATAGAATAGATAATAAATTCCTTAATGAAGTTCTTTATCTCTTTTACTGGGTGAGCTCAACATCAAAAGGCTTGACACTCGTCCATTCATTTATGTGTAATCGTGGGAAGATTCCTTATTTAATTAATATCATCATTAGCAAAAAAAAAAAAAAAAGTGCTTAACCCTTGACTCCTTAAATCTCTCTTCATCAATCCCAAATCTACAATTCGAGAATATGTTTGCAAATCAATTTGTATTCCTTAATATCGCATATTCTCAGGCTTCATTTATTAAATAAATTATAAATTGCGAATTTCAAAATTTTACCGCACTTATGCTTCATCTGGTATTAGGTCTAACGTTTTATCAAAAACTATTTACTTGCCTCCATCAACAATATTGTGATATACCTTGACAAGAAAGCAAAGCACTTGTTTAAGGCTTTACTTAGACATGTGAAAGCAACAAATTTTCATGAAGTGACAACTTTACTTGGCATGCTTTTTTAGACCCCTCTAAAGATTCTTATGTTTTCTAGACATTTTTAGAGAAGTATATGTAATGATTTCTTACACTGCAACAATTTTGTCTATTCAAAGCACTAGTTATAAGTCGATATTTGGTTATGCTATTACCTAAACACCATCATGAAATCAAAATCTAGAAGGTAATATATTATATTTTCTTCTAACTAAAAATTGAATCAACATAATACTAGATTTTGTAGACACTTCCTTGTGGAGCTTCCACATGCTATATACTAATAGCAAAAAATATCTCTTTATCAGTTTTATCATAACACAACTTGAAGTAAAAGTGTGGGGTTTTGAGAGGGTGGGGCTGTTGTTATTTATATATTATTTAATTGGAAGATAATGAATACTGATTTCATATGTTGCACATTTGAAATAGCTTGATGTACTTTCATATATTATTTTAATGTAATGTTAGGTTATTTTATACCAAATACTTTTGTCTTGTTCCTAATAGGGCTGCTGAAAGTTTGGCATATTCATTAAACTATATGTGTGATTTGGTTGGTTGGCGAATGTGCTAATTCAAGTTGCTTCATTTTCTATTGCAAGTTGTCAACTTCTTCTATATTTTTAATCCAAATTGTTAATTAACTCTTCAAGTTGTTTATTGGCTTTCTTACTTAAGCAGATAGTTTGTAGAGATATTTATTGACATGGATTTACATTTTTTAAATTCAAAAATATAGAGCTGAAGACTCAAAAATGGGAAGAGAGAGACAGAAGGAAAAGAAAAGTAGGCACATGACACCTTTGGTTCGAATTTAGACCTTGCTAACTTTATTTGATTATCAGGGGTAAAAATCACCCTCTTTGTTTGATTATCAAGTTTGAGTAATAAATTGAGGACAACAACAACAACAACATGTCCTGTGTAGTTTTACAAGTGGGGTTTGGGGTATAGTGTGTACGCAGACCTTACTCCTATCTTGAAAGATAGAGATATTATTTCCAATAAATCCTCAGCTCAAGGAAAAGAATTGACTATAATGTATAATCAAATAGTTATTGAATCTTGTTTAGAAACAAAAACAAAAAGATAATGTCGAAATGGCTTAACCTTAATAATAACAAATCAAACCGTAAAAAATTGGTACTAAAAGTTTTTACTTAAAAGATCCATATCATGCACTGTTTCGTTTTGCTACAATGCTGACGAGCACAAGTTTTTATGCCTTAAGGACTCGTGATTTTGTATAACAATCATAATAGGATTTATTAGAATAAAAAAAAAAAAAAAAAAAAAAAAACTTGTTAGCTACATATCAAGCAACGAACCTACAGAAATGACATTGATGTTTATAGCCTGTTCGGTCATGCTTTTGAGAAGTCAACGGGTTCTAATTAAAATGAATCTTAATACATCCTTTCTCGTTATTTGACACTTCAAAGCACTTTTTAGAAAGACAGGCCAAAGACATGTAATTCATCAAATGTACTAAAAGCAAAGCACTTCTTAAATGAATAGACCAAACACAGGCTGCTTATCTCAAAACATATTTTTTAAGAAGAACTATTTAATAAAAGTAAACAATGTTTAGAAGCTTGGTCAAACAAGCACTTAATTAGAAATATAGGAGAAACATACTTTTTTGCTTTTAAATTCATTCACGAAGGGTGGACTCATCAATTATGGAGAGAAATTTAGGAAAGTTTAGCCGTTGTTGAACTTGGACCTTATATAGACAGTGCAGAATGCAAGCATTACCTAATTCTAAGAGAAACAAACTTCAAATATGAGCAAAAAAATGTGTAGAAAGCTGAAATTAAGGATTGCTACTTTAGTTATGGAACTTGTGATTATATTTTTTACAATATTAATTCAGATAAAAGGCCTGAAAACTTGTTTGTTGGACTAACCTGGTTTTCTTTGTTTTGCTGCTCCGTTGTTTTACTGCTTACAGAAAATAAAAATTGGAAAAATTGATGTAAACACAGCCTCTGTATAATAGCATTTGTTTGCAGAGAACACTATATTAAAAACTCATTTGACGCTTCAATTCGAAATCTAAATTTTTTCTAGTAATTGTTTTTGAATCAGCATGGTTGGAATTCGTTGGAAACACCTACATAATGTTACATACAAAATTTTAAGAAAGATTGGAAATAATTTGAATTGGTTTGAAGTCAAAATTCAGAGTTGAACATTGCCAGGTATATACAGTTAACTCCAGAGATATACACAAATGTACATGGATATACTTTGTATCCATATATATCCATGTGTATATCCATGTATATTCGTTATATGCTATGTATATCTACACATATATAAGTATATATCCATAGATATACACGGATATATACCCCTGCCATGCAACCATTCTCAAACACAATAAATCATGTTAACAACTGCGATTACCAACACCCTTTTCCTTTATAACCTTGTTAAACAATCCCAATACCAAATAGGAAAAATCAACAAATTTGAAATAAAATGAAACATCATATTTTTAAATTAAAAAAAAAAAAAAAAAAAAAAGAGGACGATAGATCTTGAAATTACAGAACAAAATCCCATTACATTTATGTGGTGCTAAGCGGAGACAAAAGTCACAAAACTATCTTATTTGTGCAAATCTCACGAACTACACATGGGGCAAGCAGGGGGCGAACCTATTATTTCTAGAAAATGGTTCACTACTAAAAAAATGAGGGAAAAAATACATTAAGTGGGGATTGATCGTTGAGCTTCCAGGTAAATAACTTAACTTTCAACCAAGTGCACCACTAAGCCCTTTGTAGCATTAGTTCCAAAAGGTAATACTAGATATATTTTATGAATTATACACATAATATACCGAGTTTAATCCGGTGATCATGGGTTCAAGTGACGTTTTTCTAACACCGAAATTCGCCCCCTGGGGGCAAGTGCACAAATAACTAATTGTAGGATTCTATTTCAGGCATAAACCTAGGTTTATAAATATTTGTAGGTTCAGCTGTTTCACAAATTTTAGACAAACAGAAAGCCATTCTTCAAACAAAATATTTAAAGTTTTCGTTTGAAGTTTCGTTCCATTTTTCACATGTTTAAAGATTCCAGTGTAAGGAAACAATAAAAGATACCGAAGTCCCTATTTTAAGTATGATGAGAAACCACATGCTATTTGTGATTATTCCATTCAAATAGATTCTTAGATTTATTAAATATGAATAACCAAATTCCCAGACTACTCATGCGTTCATTCCGTACAAATACCGTAGATTTCTTGTTTGAATTCTAAATTTGTGTGGATTTGATTGATGTTACTTAGACAATAAGAAGGGAACTGAAGAGGGGAAATAAAAGAAATACGTAATCAAAATATCAATCGATAGACATCATACGAAATGTCTAAAGTTGATTCACGTTTGAAGTTATTAAGATATTTATCTCTGGACTTTCTGTATTTATGCCTGAAGTTCAAACTCAAATTTGCTCGTCATCAATTATTTGCACGTTAAAATGACGAACCCTTTTATGAGGAAATTTATGTAACTTTATTTATGCTTTACTTTTTAGAGTGAAATGCATTGACAAACACAAATTTTCTTTATTATGAGCTTATGCTTCAAAATTTCTTCGAATTTTTGTCTAGCAACAAAAGTGATATTGATAGACAAAGAAGAGTAATAAAAAAGACTAACTAAGAGAACCCACCACCTTTTTTTACTGTAATAGCTGAAGCTATAATTCATAGATGCAGCATGCAATTTTTTTTTTGTCTGAATCTTATCGACATTAATACAAATTAAATAATTTTAAAAATTTGGATGGAATAATAATATTTTCGTCCCTCAATTATGATTAAATTCTTACTTTGATTCTTGTGATATATGACATGTCATATTTAACCTTCAATCAATTAAAGATATTTGTTTTCGATCTTTTTACATTGGAAATATGTTATGTTTAGATTATTTTTAGTGTATGTGAGTACGTCACCCTTCAAATATGGAGTAATAATACAAGTTTAACATAATATATGATAATAAAACGGTAAAACAATAATACTTCAACAATTTGTCATTATTCACAGAAAAATGAATCAAAAATGCATATTTTCATGCAATAAAAGATTTAAATATGCTTAGTTAGATATCATAAGAATTAAAATAAGGATTTTAATAATGGGAAAAGGGTCAAAAATGCCCCTCTACTTTGGGAAAAGGGCTAAAAATATCTTCCGAACTGATTTTGGGTCAAAAATACCCCTCCCGTCATTAAAGTTTTCAAATATACCCCTGTCTTAACGGAAATCCGCAACATAACTCGATTTCATTTTTAAACCCACTCCATTTAAAACCTACCTAACTAAATAGAAAACGCATATGGGTTGCCCGCTCCTGTGCCTAGTGGCTCTAGATGTAGAACTCGAGGACAAGTTGGTCGCACATGGGTTGGGTCGGTTTTAAATGGAGCGGGTTTAAAAATGAAATTGAGTTATGTTGCGAATTTCCGTTAAGACAGGGGTATATTTGAAAACTTTAATGACAGGAGGGATATTTTTGACCCAAAATCAGTTCGGAGGATATTTTTAGCCCTTTTTCCAAAGTAGAGGGGCATTTTTGACCCTTTTCCCTTTAATAATTAACGGACGAAAAGTGTTATTCCCCCATAATTTGGCACAGTGTGCTAAGTGTTAGACTTAATTGGCATATATTAGCCAATCTTTAATAAGTTGGCACAAAAAGGCCAATATACATGTTTTGGGTCAAATAGTTTAGCACACCATGACCCGTAATTTTTTGAGAGAAAATAACTCCCACCTTCTCATTCTCTCTCCACGTTTGTTTTCTTTATACGATAGTTTCTGTCATTTCTTCTCTCCAGTTTCTCATTCTCTCTCCATTTCAACTCTCACCACTTTTTCTCCTAAAATCATTCAATTAGAACTCCCACTACAAGAATCTCTCACAATAAACTTTCGTAGTACACCCGTAAATTTTCAAAAAATTTATTAGGTTTAGTAGAGTTCAAAATAGGGATACACCTCCGGATCAATTTTTGGAGCCATTTGTTGATTTATACTACAAATATATGGGGAAGAAAAGTTCTTCAAAGAACTTTAGCAAGAATCGGGCTTCTGTTTCTGATTTTAAACATTCCAATTTCGAAAATTCTAATTTCGAAATTTCTGATATGGATAATTCTGATTCTGAAGATTCTGATTTCGAAGATTCTGATATTGATAATTCTGATTCTGAATCTGTTTGATCGAATTCGTGCATTGGATGACGAATGCAATTTTGAGTTGTATACACCTAATGTATACATATGTTTGAGTTCTTGTTTTTTTATCGCAACTGTATTGTGTATACAATATTTGTATACACCTTCTGTTTTTTTTTTCTTTCCAGGTTGTTATAGTCACCTAATGTATACATGTGTTTGGTTATTGTTTTTTATTGAATCTGTACAAAACATATATTGTAGACACCTTTCGGTTATATAAAAGAAATGTATACACACGTTGGGTTTTATTGCATATGCTTTGTATACATCTATTGTATACACGTGCTTGTTTGTTGAATACAGTTGGTTTATTGTTTTATTTTAGTTGGGTTTGCATAGACATATTGTATACACCTTCTGATTTGGATATATATGGTTGTGCACATAACAATCCTTGTTGATGCTGAATTTGGATTTCATTATGCAGGAGTGTTGACTTATGCAAGGTTGAGCATTTGAATCTCCACATGCACTGGTCATTAACACACACAAGCGAGTACCTAAAACGAGTAAAATCACAAATTAAATATACAACACAAAACATACGTATATAAAAAAAAAAAATTGAACTCATTTTTCTAAAAACAACATATTGTATATGTTGTCGGCAACTCTATCACAACCTACTGATCTTAAGTTTATTAGTAGTAGACATTAAACATATTCTATGCAGTAGACTTTATGTATACATAAAAGTATTCTTAAGTTATTTTATTACAAAAGTATACATCCACTTTACATCAACTGATTGAAGACAAAATACTAAACTCAGTTGATGTATACTTTTATTTGATTATAAAAGAATACATTAATTAAATGTATACATCAAGTATCCTCTTCAGACAACTACATGTATACATAAACTATTCTTGAAAAAAGAAAAAAACTTATGTTTTATTTTATACATCAAATGTATACATAAAATATTCTCTGTAATCAAAATAGGTAACGATGTCATCTTTTGCTCCTGATCTACAGTGTTTTGTCTATGAACTGATGAGAAGATCTTTATCGCTTCACTTTTCTACAGACCCACTAATCCCATTACGTAGAGTTTAGAGAATATGGGGGTTTTTAAGAGTTGAGCCACAAACACAACTCTCTGTATTTACTGGATTTTAAAATCGGTTAATATTCTTTAAGATATATACACGTACACATTAAATAAGGGGAAAGAAAAAATTGCATCCCTGATTTTCAGGCTCCTCATTCCTTAATTGGCCACTTAGTGCCAATACTTTTACGCCTAAATTATGCTAACAGTTTTTTCGTTAAAATGATGCCAATAATATCGAAGGGGTCGTTTGGTTTGAACACAAGTTATGATGGGATTAATTATGTTGGATAAGTTATACTGGGATTATTTATGTTGGGATTAGTTATCCTGATATTGTTTCTTATTGATTGTTTGATTTGTTGTATTAAAAGTAACATGCATTGCATAACTTTTAAGAAAACGTTATTTGTTTACAAAAATACCCTCCACCTTATGTAGTAGAAAAAGGGTTTTGAGAACCTCAGGGCTATTTTAGTCAATTTCACTATTTTATCTTGGGATAAGTTATCCCAGGATTACTATTCCACCCTCTGATGGGTATAAGTTATCTCAAAGACTATTTTGTAATCCTGGGATAACTTATCCCGCGATTAGTAACCAAACAAAGGATAAAATGGTACTAAATTTTTATCCCATCACTATTTTTGTTTACGGAAAAGGGCCAAAATTACCCCTGAACTTTGGGAAATAGTTTATCCATACCCTTCGTTATACTATAGGGTCAATTATACCCTTACCGTTATACTATGAGGTCAATTATACCCTTAACCCAAACAGACTGCCACGTGGCATCATCCTAGACGCCCAATCCATTCCCCCCCCCCCCCCCCCCCGAAAAATATTTACCCACCAAATTTAACACAACCCAATCCGGATATAATATTTTCACCCAAAATTATTATGACCCAACCGTATACCCCTTATTCAAATAACCATACATTATCACCTACATTCTCTCTCTCTAAACTATAACGTCTCCAACCTCTCTCGCCACAGTAAATCGCCACCGCCGACCTCACAAAACAAAAACATGTTAATTCATTTTAGTTAAAGCTGGACTTGTTTTATGTTATAAATTCATAGAAGCTAACAAGTCCAGCATATCACTCAAATTAAAAACAATATTTCCTTTTCTCCAGTAATACAAATTACGAATAGATCTACTCTTACCCAAAGATATATGTTCTTTTTTCTTTAAAACACCTACAGTACGAGTAATGCATAATGGGATTGATGTTGAAGTCTTCTTTTGATTCCTTCCAGCATTCAATAAGGGTATACGGTTAGGTCATAATAATTTTGGGTGAAAATATTATATCCGGGTCGGGTTAAATTTGGTCAGAATAATATTTGGGGGGGGGGGGATGGCTGCCTGGGATGATGCCATGCGACAAATTCCGTTTGGGCATAAGCAGATAATTGACCCCACAAAGATAACGATAAGGATAATTTATCTATAAGATTTAATGGCAAGATGAATGAACTATTTTTCAAAGTTGAGAGGTAATTTTGACCCCATTCCGTTTTATTTATCCATCGTACCAAACCATCCCTAATAGCTGTATTAAAACGTCAAATTCCCCCAAATTGTGAATAATCCCTTAAAGATAAAACTGACAATGGGTGCGTAATTCTTTAACCCGAACCGTCCCAGTTACATTACATCCCCTAAATTAAATTTATTTCTCAGTCCCATTTTGACTCAAAAATTCACTCCTTCAGAATCTTCCAGAGAAATTCCTTTTGAAACACCATGAGCGTGACGATCAAAGACTACCAATTAACTTTCAACAGTCACAAACTGTACGATGTTTGTTTAAACGATACCGAAATCGAAACAATCGTTACACGTGATCCCTCCATGGTATGTTCATGGATCGACAACACTGAAATCCAAAACCAATGTCGTCTCCACCGTTTGATCGTTGGAATCGACGTCGAGTGGCGCCCGAATTTCAACCCGGGCGCCCGACAAAACCCCGTCGCAACACTCCAATTGTCAGTAGGAAAAACCTGTCTTATCTACCAAATTATTCACGCTCCTAATATTCCCTGGCGACTCCGTAATTTCCTCAACAATGATGATTACAGGTAGACATGGCAAATTAGCACGTTGGGTTGAATTTGGGCCGGTCAAAATAGGTTAAATGTTACTCGGGCTAAAAAAGCGGGCCCACTCAATTCTTATTAAGTTTTAATTGCTCTATTTGTTCTTTTATACTCGCTGCGTCTATTTTTACTTGTCATGTATTGACTTGGTAGGCTTATTATGGAGTTAAAAATAGAATGATAATTTTACTATATCATCATTTGAATATAAGAAATGCAATGTTTTGGAAAATACATTGATAAGTGATTATGGTAAATAATAAGGGTAAATTAATTAGGAACTAAGTCTGTCTTGGTTTTCTAAACTGGACAAGTAAAAGTGGACATCTGAGAGTAATTGTTTTAGTACCTCTTTTTGAGAATAGTTTGACAACATTTTCCATGGATAAATCAGCCCAAATTTTGATGGACTGAAATGGGTTGAGCTAATAAATGGGCGGGTCAAATAACCAATCCAAACATGAGCGGGTTGGACATGTTATTATTTTATGAGCTAATTTTGTCACCCGTATTTACAGGTTTGTTGGAGTTGGTATTGAGATTGACGCGAAGAAGTTGTGGGATGATTACGGGCTTCAAGTGTTGAATAAGGTTGATCTAAGGGAGTGGGCGGCGGAGGAGCTCGATAATGAGAATCTTTGTAATGCTGGGCTTAGAGATTTGGTGAAGGAAATTGTTGGAACAGAGATTTACAAGCCAAAGAATGTGACTTTGAGTGCTTGGGATCAACGCTGGCTTACCCATGAACAGATATGTTATGCTTGTCTTGATGCTTATCTTTCTTTTGAAGTTGGGAGGCTCTTAAGTTCCTGGTATGATTAGAATATTATGTTTATTATTACTACTACTACTATTAGTCGATATGCTAGCAGCCTACCCTTGTTTACTTATGCTCTGTTTGGATGGTTATCGTATTATAGTGTATTGTGTTGTATTATATCGTATCGTACTGTATTGTTTGATGTATAATATGTGGATAGATTGTATGTTTTCCGTCGTTACATAGTGTCACATGTCGGCAATTTGAAGGATAAACCTACTAGAAAGGTTGTGTAAGGGGTTGAGCGTAGGGTAAAATGAGGAGAAAAAAATGTGATCACACCAAATCGGTTGTTTTACATAACGATGGATTTAATAATACGATACAATAAAATTTAACTAACAATCAAAACAAACATTTTATTTAAACTAACAACATGATATAATACAATGGGTAATAACCATCCAAACAAGCTGTTATATCATCATAGGTTGTTATTATTAATGTGTGCATTCCATTGTCGCGTATGTTCCTTTTTTTTAACCAACTGTGACTGCTTACGTTCTTCTTTTTCTATTGTTCGTTGATTCCAATTTACATGAATTCTTCTGTTGCGTGACGAAATGGTTGCTTTTAGAAGAGGTCTTTGTTTTTCATTCTTCTTATCAGACTTTTGCAATTTATAATTTCTCTGTTAAGGATTCTCAATATCATAAATTGGACAATTACTACATACTTGACCAAGTACCACCGTCCAATTCCTAAACAACTTATATGTAAAGCCCCATAAACTTTATGTTGAAAATAGTAAATTCTTATGTTTTTTAGTTGTCCTAGGTGCATGATCTTTTTTATTGACTAGGTGACTTTTATAATATCAATGTGGTTAGATTTAAGTGTGATAATATGTATTGAGTAGAGTTTTTCTAATGATATGAAATGAACTTAGGGTATATTTCCCTCTTCAATCCTCCTTGTGCCCTAATGAATACTGCGAGAAGCCCTTGCGACCGCAGGTCCATAACGATAGGTCAAGTGTATGGGAATAAAATAAGAGAAATAGAGGTACCCATGAGGCTCGCTATTGCGCCAGCTAGGTCAAAGGGCCGGCCATGATCACGAGCCTAAGTGAGGAGTCCAAACTATATTATGAGTGGTAGGTTGGGGAAAGAAATTATTGTGATTTTTGAGCTAGGGCTTGGAGAGATGAAGGGATTTCCGGCAAGGGAACTTCCTATTATAAAAGGGAGCTTTTTCTACTTGACATTTTGCTATGATTATACTCAATAAGCTAGCCCTAATGCTAATATTTTCGGATTTCCATAGAATCTATTCTTCTCAAAATCTACGAAGTAGGTAAAATTTGGAGTTAAACTTCAAAGAGGTAATATCACCTCTTCTCACTCATTTGTTGTGTGTAAATGTGAATATGTTTATGGTTTTACTAAGATTTGGATGAACGCTAGTGAGCGATAATGGTGGAAGTTTGGTGGTTGAAGAAGATGATGAACAATATTAATGACATAACCTGATACTATCTTCATTCTATCTAGTTTGTTCAAATGCTATACACGTCGAGATGGATTGGCATGACTTGGGACTATCTTTATTCTAGTGTTCACTAAGTCATAACGGTATTATCTTCATTCTACCTAATTGTTCACAAGTTATGACGGATTGTCATAACTTAATAGTATCTTTCTTCTACCAATCTCCTTCGATTGTCCACCAGTCACAACGGATTAACATATCATGACTTAGTACTATTTTTATTCTACCATGTCAAGTTTTGTTTCATGTTAAAAAAATATGCCAACCACTAATTGTTTCATGTTTAGACATATGCTTGTTATGGATGTATCTTTCCAAATCTCTGGACTACGTAACTTTGTAAATTTGAGTGTTTCCAAAGGGACGTTATTCAAATATAGTGATGGAGAAGTTTAATTCTTGAAATTTATGGCTGATAGGCACTTGATAGGCAGTTCAGTTGTCCTCAAATTGCAGTTGGTCAGATCAAACATCTCCAGCAAATAAATTACAAGCAGTTGAATTTTAGATCTGTAGACTATTATTGGAATACTGTTTAGAAATTTCTTTAAGTACACTATTACTCCCTCCGGTTCAAAATAAGTGTTCGCTTAGCATTTTTATTTTAGTTCAAAATAAGTGTCCACTTATATAATCAAGATGAAATTAATTTTATTTTTCTAAATTTGCTATTGTTAAGTGCTAAGTGATCAGATCCCAATGTGTAAGTCAATAGTAATATGCAACTTTTAATTAAGGATAGTTTAGTCAAAATACCTATTTTGTCTAGAAGTTAGTGTTTGGGGGAAACAAAGATTTTAGTCCTTGAGTTATAGCTATATTCCACTTTTGGTCCATGGGTAATTCGACTGAAAGATATTTAGCGTTCAATTAATATAAATGTGTTATTTTAATCTCTCAAACTAATGAAAGTTAAAAACTTAACGGATTCGATATTTTTATTATTTGAAAATTAAAACGCAGAACAAAAGAGAAGGTTAGCAAAGGCCAGGCTGCCATTGACAAGTATTGAATAAAATGTCATCACTGTCAACTCGTTATTTTCAATTGGTCCATAAAAGTCTCTTCCTCACCTCTTTCTATTCATTCCTTCGATTTTCTAATTTATTATTCTTTCTTGATAGGTTAGATCCACCAAAGAAAGCACAAATAAGAATAATTTTAATATGCAAGGATGATGAAGCTTCGATTTTCTTTGTTTTCGACTCTTTCAATTAGACAAAAGCTGATAAATGAATCTAGCTCCCGCTGAGCTCTTCTCATCGCCTAAAAATTTCACTAAGATTGAAAATAGTGTAAACTTACCTATTGAACTTCTCCTCATTTTTATTTTTGTTCTCTTTTTTAGTTAATTGTTTTTAAATATTGAATCCGTTCAAGTTTTTAACTTCTGTTAGTTTGAGGTATGAAAATCACACGTTTATATTAGTTGAAGGTTAAATATGCTCAATCAAATTATGAAGGAATCAAAAGTGGAATATAGCTATAACTCAGAGACTAAGAGCCCGTTTGGATTGGCTTATAAAATTTGTTTTTAATTTTTTTAGTGTTTTCCTTAAAGTCATTTTGAAAATAAGCTCAAAAAAAAATAATTGGACCCATTTAACTTAACATCTAAAAGCATAATTGTTATAAAAAACAAATTATAAGCCAAAAAAAATAAGTTACTACCCAACACTTATTTTTTTGTTTTATAAGTAAAAAACATTTAAAGTATAGAATCCAAGCGAAAACCACTATTTCCTCTAGTGTTTGTTTAAGGGGTGTGCTTAAAGGCTAAGTGAACACTTATATTGAATTGGGGGAGTATTGAGGAGGAAGAAGAAGAAAAAGAGTCAGAGAATGAGAGGTCAAATGGCATGATCAACAATTTGATTCAATGGTTGGAACTTGGCAGTTTCACTTTCCAAATTCAGAAAAGTTTGTTATACTTCATCAGTCTGTTTCTTTTAATGAACATTTTTAGTCGTCGTTCAAAGTTAACATCTTTTTGGCATGTTAAACGAGGTATTTTTTTGACTCAAAGTTAATCCAAATACATTTAATTTTGAGTTGAAGACTGCATATAAAAAGTTAGATAAAAGAAGCAAATGTGAAATATTAAATTAATTAACTTCCAAATTCGGCAAATTGTCAAGTTGCAGGAACAGTTCCATATTTTTCGAGAGTCAAATATAAAAAAATTATTTTTTTATTCTTCTTGGCTCTTCCTTGGCCCAATTCCGTTGGCGGCTCTTTTTTTCAAAAATAAAATAGTAAAATCTTTTAGTGTTTTTATTTTATTTTCCTCACATAAAATATCAAAACACTTGTCACAATTGCTTTTTTTTCCATCACTCGAAAATCAGAAATTTCGATTTGTCAGCTACTACTCTCTTTTATTTTGTCACACTGCCGACTTCAAAATTGGCAATAATTTTTCTTTTGTGTGAAGAATAACTTGATTAATCTCTAAACCTTAAGGAAATCTATTGTCATAAAAATTTAATCCAAAAGAAGATATGATTCTCTTTTTTTGATACTACAGGCTCCACACACACCACCATCAGTTGAACATTTTGAAGTGATGTTAATTTAATACTTTATGGTGTAAGTAAATGGCTATTCGAGTGTCTAATTTATTCCTAAATTGCAATTTTATCTTCACGTTTTTCTACATTCTTATTGCATTATCTCATGTTTTTCCCTTTAATTTTAATTGTTCCTCACGCTTACCTTTTTTTTTTTCTTTCTTTTAAGGCCGTTTTCTCAGTTCTTTATCTGTCTTTTTTATTTTATTTTTTATCCGGTGTCGATCATCTATTTTTCGTTTCTTGGTCCTGAGGCCCAAAAGTACAAAAATACACAAAATAAATCAAAAGGGGGGCTTCCTTCCACGATATACCAAAAGGGGTATAATGTGGAGGGGCCAACGTTATACCCCAAATTTTTTTTTCCAATGTCAAACCAAAAAAAAAAATTAAGAGTATGACGTGGACTGATCCACGTTATACAAATAATTTTGTATAATGTGGATCAGTCCACGTTTTACAATGATTTTATTAAATTGGTCAATTTCTCAATTTGTCTTCTCACTTCCATGCAATTTTGTAGGCATATTTTGATTCACTCCCAATGTTTTTACATATCAGCTGATACAGTGAAGTGATTCTATCTACGTACTCATTTAATCATCAAGTGAAAATTTAAGAACACGACAAAAATACATTTGGATTATCGGCTATCTTTATCTCTCATGTACTACAAAATCTTTCTAATTTTTTAAGATTAGAAAATTCTTAATATTATACCAAAAACATTCTAAATTCTTTGCCAAAAACGTGTCCTATTGATAGCTAAATTCTTTGCCAAAAACATTGAAACGAAAGTTGTATACCTATATTATACCCAATAAAAGATATCGGAACAAAACGTATAAAAAGATATTATACCTTTATGAATTTGTTTCATAATTCACTTAAAAAATTAGAAAGATTTTGTAGTACATGAGAGATAAAGATAGCAGATAATCCAAATGTATTTTTGTCGTGTTCTTAAATTTTCACTTGATGATTAAATAAGTACGTAGATAGAATCACTTCACTGTATCAGCTGATATGTGAAAACATTGGGAGTGAATCAAAATATGCCTACAAAATTGCATGGAAGTGAGAAGACAAATTGAGAAATTGACCAATTTAATAAAATCATTGTAAAACGTGGATCAGTCCACGTTATACTCTTAAATTTATTTATTTATTTTTGTTTTGGTCTGACATTGGGAAAAAAAATTTGGGGTATAACGTTGGCCCCTCCACGTTATACCCCTTTTAATATATCGTATAAAGCCTTTTTGGTTTATTTTATGTTTTTTGTCTTGTGCCTCTGGATCCAACTGGCAAGGCACAAGGACTATATCGCTCTTTATCGGGATTTTCTTATTTTCAAAACTCGAAACCTAATCTCTGGTTATACAAGTTTTGGTGACCATCTTTGTCCATCTTGTACAGGATTTGGGAAGCATAAAATTTCATAAACGAACTTGTTCTTTTTTTTTTTTTTTTTTTTTTTTTGGGTCAGTTACACTTTTGTCCCGATTTTGTGCTGGTCTTTAATTTTGCCCTCCAGCCAAACAATTTTTTCGCGGCGTATACGTGTACATTTTTCGCATTAAAATATATATCCCACAATTTATCCCACGTCCTTAAAGAACTTATTGCTAGTTAGGTATAAGTTCGATTTTGAAGAGCAAAATTTAAAGAGCAGGCCAAATTACTGTGCAATTTCTTCGTTTTTTCCCTGTAATTAAGACCTGTCTATGGTTTCGTTCATTCAAAAGATTAATGTTTCTCAGTGGTTAAAAGATAAGACTGCATTTCTTGTTGACCTCACAATGTTGTTAGGACCATTTAAAAAAGAAGATGAAACACTTGAGTATGCAAAAGAGATGAAACGAAAGGTATAGATGGAATTGCAATTAAACAAATAAGTTAAGGATTTGAACAAATATGGGATAAGGATTTGTACAAATATCACAAGCCACCCCAAAATTATTGTAATCTAAACTAAAATGATACTGGGTTATACTCGTCCAAGAGGATATTAATTATCAAAAGTTTGGCATAAAGAAAGTATATCTTATCTATATGTATAACGGTCCAGGTACCCGGTTAGCACTTGATGAGGCATTATCGATCTCAAAGTGGTTCTGACTTCTGAGCCACCGGTTGGATTTTTGAACCGCAACTCACCAGTCTTAATTTTTTAGACATATTTTAAAAGTATAATAAAATACAACAACATATCCAGTGAAATCCCACAACGCGTAAATTAAAGAAAAGTATCGCATCTACCCTTATCTCAAAATAAAATAAAATATGAAAATTAATTGGAAAAAAAACTAAATAAAATGCAAGAATTAAATAAATTAAAAGATGGAGCAGATATGCCAAATGTACAACGTAAAAGCCGGTATGTGAAATAAACGTTGAAATTGAAATTTTGTTACTTGAAGCTTGAAAGTTGCTCCAAAATCCAAATATTGCCAAATTGACTAAAATAATAATAATAATAATATTTCACCAAATATTAGAGAGATATAATTGATAACAAATATTAGAGAGAGATAATGGATGGATGATTTGTGTGAAAATGAATAAGAATGAAGAGGTATTTATAGTTTAGAATTTGAGTTAAAATGCAATTTATTAAACTTTGGGGGTGGAAAAATATTTTGGGGAAGGGGGACTCCAAACGGTCTGATTTTGGACTCAGCCGTTGGAATCCCAACGTTATTTTTGGGAAGAGCGGGACTTGGCGGTCAGATTTCAAATTAAAAAAATAAAAAATCCTATGCGTGGGGCGCAGTGTGCGTGCCTTGCCCCAGACGGCCCGAATTCTGACCTTAATCAAGGTGATTTTCCAAGCCTTCACTACCCTTCCCCCTACCCCCTCTGGCCGATCCCCCTAAATAGACCGGGATCGGGCCTGAGCCGGGACGGGACTGGGACTAACCCGGCCCCACTGACACCCTTACTATGCATCAACTTCCTTTTTGCTAAATAGATAAACTGAGATTGATATTTATTGTTGGTTTTCCATTTACAAATTTCTCTATATGCCCATAACTACTGAATTTTTGTTTTGTTGCTGCTAAATGCAGTGCAGTCCATGCACTTTAGCAATTTAGCCTATGAAATGTACTCAAATTGTCCAAGGATCAAGTTTATTCAAATGATGTACTTCTTGAGTATTTATCCAGCTAAAGCGTCGAGGGGCTTGCCCACTTTACATTCTACTGATTGTAGTTCTAATGTTTGTTAGTTTTACTCCGGACATGCATATTAGTATTTAGTAACAAATGAACCCACTGTGAATTAACTAATATTAGTAATGTTGTTATTTATATTTGTACGAGTAAATTCAATTTAATGAGATATCTGTCATGTATGTGCAATAAAACTTTAGTTATTAATATGAAGATTTTGAAATAATTTAATTCAAAATTCTAGACTATTACAACAGTTAAAAGTAGGCAATCTTTCTTTAGTCTTTTATAAATTTGTTTTTCTACAAACTTCGATATTATCTAACCAAAAATAAGATCATAAATCCACTATGAACAAAGTCTGTAGCCCTAAAGTTTCGGAGGCGTAAACCTAAGGTTTTACTACCTTTACCCTTGAGCCACCCGTGCAGAGAAAAAAAATCTTTTAACATGCCTAATAAGAAGTTGCTTTGAATATCTCTCTAGATCGTCTTAAAAGATTTTCAACATGTCGGGCCAGGACTAAATTGGAACTTGTTTACTATATTAATAGCTAAAGATATATAGGAACGCATTCACTTAAACTGTGAGATTGTGGAATAATTAGATAAATCTATGAGGATTCATGAAAATGTAAGAAAAATTTATTATTATGTTAGTTTTGTTTCTATTGAATTATGGGGTAAATTCTGCTAATTATAAAGTGGAAAAGGTCCAAATTCTGCTCATGTGTTCTTCCAAAGCACTCAATTTTGCCTTATGTTACACTATTGGTCATTCATTTTTTATTGTTAGCAAACTATCTCGTATTTGCTTTGCTTTTAATAGAGTTTCAACATCAAAATGAATGTGCTCCATGTGTCCAAAATCAAATCGCATGTTCGTTGAAGAATAAGTCGGAAGGAGATGACTCACAGGCGTGGTGACTTGGTTAAGGTTTATTTCTTCGAGTTTGCTGAGATTTAGTACTAATCTGGGTTCAAATTTACACCTTAACTTTTGATTATAACTTAAAATCATCCTCAGGTTGAAGCTCCTTTAGGCGTCAATGGCAAAACAAAAGTATTTTCTAATTGCGGAGTTAATATCAAGGTTGTCAAGGGTAAATTATAGGTTGGTGTTGACGGTAAAGTTTAAGTGTGATATTAGCGTTTTGGGTATAGTTTTGTGTTTTGATGTATTTTACATTGTTAGCAAAAAACAACTCAAAATGAATGTGCTCCATGGTCCTCGCATGGTCCCGATTTGGTTAACTTTCTTCGATCTAGCCAAAAGCTCGGCCCGCAAAACAAAAGTATTTTCTAGTTGCAGAGTTAATATCAAGAAAGCTACATTTAAAGGAAATATTTTTTTAAAAAAAATCAATTAAAATAATAGGAGTACAATGTAATTTTTATTTGAATTTTATGAAACTTGTAATTTAGAAAATGCCTAAATTAAAAACCACACTTTAAAGAGTAAAGTGTTAAAAACTTAAAGGCTTAAACAAATTTTTTAGTTTATACTAAGTAAAATAAAACGTAAAACATAAACACTAAAAATAATATTTAGATAAAAATTTCAAAGGCTTAAGAGACTTATAGCCAGTTTGGTCAAGCTTGTAAAATTAGCTTATTTTGGAAAAAATGTTTTTTCATAAAAGTATTTTTGCAAAGCAGTTTGTGTTTGGCCAATTAGTTTATTAAAAAGCACTTTTGAGCAATAATTAGTGTTTGGTCAAACTTTTAAAAAGTGTTTGTAAGTGTATTTTTCTCAAAAGTACTTCTCAAAAAGGCGCTTTTTGGCAAAAGGTATTTTTTTTAGCTTCTGAAAAATTATTTTTGCTACTATTATCAAACAACTTATTTTCTCTAAAGAAAACATAACACCCTGACTTTTTTTTAAAAAAAAAAAAAAAAAAAAACACTTTTAGGAAAAAATAAGCTTAGCCAAACAAGCTCTTATATTTCATTAAATAACCTTAAAGGCTTAAACATCAAGATAATCAATACAACGGGTCATTTGTTTGCCCATTTGTTTGTTGGGTTATTTTGAGTTCAACCCTTTGGGTCAACTCAACAAACGGATCATTAACTCAACTCGTAGAAACACCAGACGGGTCAACATATTAAGCGAACTTGAATTGCTTTTGCCACCCCTAATTGCATATAGTCAATTGTAAGCATAACAGAAAAATAATACTCCCTCCATTTCAGTTTATGTAAACCCATTTAACTAGGCACGGAGTTTAAGAAAGTAGAGAAACTTTTAAACTTGTGGTGTTAAATGAAATCACATATATTTTGTGTGGTATAAATCATTGCATAATGGTAAAAGTGTTTTGAAATATAGAAAGAGATGTTCGTTTGGCGTGACTAATAAGGAAATAGGTTCATATAAATTGAAACGGAGGGGGTATTGGATAAGAGTAAATTTTTGAAAGAAATGAGATTTCTTGACCTCATACAATTTAAATAGAAGAAAATGTCTTTTCAGATTTCTTATATATTTTTTTCAGATCTCTTATATGTAAAAAAAAAAAAATAAAGATTTCTTATAAAAAAAAGTTACAAAATTAAAAAAAAAGTTTATAATCATTTCTCTCAAAATTTTGTACAGTTATTCATTCAAAAAAATCATCCGGAAAGGACGTTACGCGACCGTACATTGAAGGGGAATGCATTGTGGACATAAATAAGACAACAAACATAATGGCATGGCACATCACATCATTATCACCGTAAGGAGAGGGTTTAGATGATGTGGAATTGACATGGAATATTACTAATTTCGATGATATTGAAATTATGATATGACTTTTAAAAAAAATTAATTCGATATTTTAAATATTTTTACACGGTTGAATTATTCATTCCACCAGCTTTCTGGCCTCGTGATACGGATTTTAAAGGATCTTTTACAACGTGAATGAAAAGTAAAGTGAGCGTCACAAAAGTAAACCTCTAATTCACCCAAATATAAAAAATAAACGAAAAGTGGTCAAAATATCTTTTATCATATTAAAACGGCTCTAAAATTCCATCATTCTATCCATTCGATCCAATTTGTCTGCAATATTATTTTTAGGTTAAAATTGTCTCTCCATCAACGACACTTAAATTTTTGGCCCAACTCAAAGGTTCCTACCCATTCATGATCTAACCAACATAAAACCCATTTTAAGGATATAAAATGAAGAAAATTTTACTTGTCATAACTATCCCTAAGACTTAATTATGAATAATAACTATCTTATTTAATATTTAATTTTCGCAGCTATATTATTCTAAAATTACATTTCATAACTACCCCCACTATATTTCAGTTACTGTGTTTCCTCATCTCCTAAATACACGGTCCATTAACTACTCTATCCCTAAAATACACTGTCCACTTTATTTCTCTCTCTAAAATAAACACTCTCACTTCTCTCTACTCTAACGGCTACCAAAATCAACTTTTCATCGTTGAAGGAGAGGAAGATTTGGGCTTCTAAATCTGATTTGGAAACTTCACAACCTGGGAAGAAGATTTGAACCACCGTTGTTGTCGGTCGAAGAAGCTGCCATGTGTGATCTAATATATTTGTGACCTAAATCGATTGGGTGTTCATCAATCTGGCTGGAAACTTCAATACGATTCAATTCGTAGTTCTGGACTAGGTCGAATTGATTCTATAAGGTTTTGGTCGAAAATTATCAAAGCCGACGCAACAAAGAAGAAAATGCATTGGGTTATTCCAATTGGTGCTCTTTTGATCGAATTGCTCTTTGTTTTTCGTTAATAATTGTTGCATCCCTTCTCTCACTGATAACAACGCTATTCTACCGCCCCTCCGGCATGAATCCAACGCATATTCCACCTCCGATGAGAGTTGTGGAGCTTAAATGCCACCAAGTATTTGATAAAATGTTTCAAAGATATTTTTAGTGTCTTTGTTTCGGATATTTCGCCGTATTTCAATTTATTTCTAATTTATGAAAACAAACGCTTCTGATATATTTCATTGTATTCCATTGTATATACGCCTACTACAATTTTATATTTCTTAAACAATCAACCATATTTCATTGTATTCCAGTGTATATTTTTATGTATTTGGAAGTTTTTAGATCATTAGTGGTTTTTGAATTCAAAAAGTTTGATTGTGATAAAAGTTGAGAGAGATTCATGAGCTGTTATGGAAGAACAATCGTTATGCGTGATTTATGAGAAGTTTTAAATTGAATCCCAGAATTTTTCTTAAAAAAATTTGTTCCATAAATAGGGCCTGATTTTACTCTCCAGTGATTTGCGTTTCCTGTATTTCACTGTATTTCAAAACGATGAAATATAGCCGCTGGTGTATTTACGTATTTTCTAAAAGTTTGGAATGGAGTAATTTGGAGAGAGAAACGTGAGCTGTTATGGAACTTCAGCAGTTATGCACCATTTAAAATGAAAGAAGAGAATCTGATCCATAAATACAACCTATTTTTACTCTGCCAGATTTTATATTTCCGTGTATTTCAAAAACGCAAACTTTGCCGGATTTTGTATTTCCGTGTATTTCAAAAACGCGAAATATAATTGAATACAACAAAAACTAGCTACCATTTGTAAATATAGAAAAAATAGCTATAAATTATTAGAAGTTATTAAAAGGTAGCTGTTTATGTAAATTTCACAAAAATAAAAGCAAGAGTAAATAGAGAAAAGGAAGGAGTCAATATTTTGATCCAACTGCAAACTTATGCAACATCATTAACACGAGGAAAACTGTAAAACAAGAAACCAACAAAGGGGGAAGCAAAGGGGAGACTGTTCTTCTTTCTATTTTTAGGAACAAAAGAAGGGGAAAAAGAGAAAAAAGAGCAATGAGCCATTTGCTACTTTTTGCTCTGCATTTTGCTCGAAATTCCCTTTCGGAAACTCCACTCTAAGCCCACACCCCTATTTCTTTTTTGGCTTTGACAATTATTTCACATTATCCTGTCTGTCTTCTGTACATAGGACCACCAAAAACACCCACATTGTTTGTTTATTTATTCCAATAAAGAGCTTTTGGCTTGTGCCTCTGTCCCTTCATTGCTTCAATAACTTTAAAAACAAAAGATTCCAATCACCACCTGCAAAACCATTTAAAAAAAAAGTATGTTAGTCAAGACTTGTTGAGATCTAATCTCAAGTCAAATGAAAATTAACCACATCCCAAAAGAAAAAAGCAGTCAACGAGACAGACACTGCTCCCATGGATTTGCATAATCTATGAAAAATGCTAAAAGGTGATGCCTGAGTCAATTTCTACGTCGACTATTTCACCAAATATCTATTATCTTCACCAAATACCTATATCTCAGGCCAGCAGATTAAAATGATGATGCTTCTTGAGTCCCACATAGGTGTTTTTGGGGTATGATGGTCTCATTATATAATTTTTGGACAATCTTCACCTCATAAAGTAGTTTTTGGGTTAAATCAGGTTTAAAATCTATTTCTTTATCAATGTTAGAACCATTAAATGACGACGACAACAACATATCTAGGTAATCCCATAAGTCTATTTCTTTATCAATGTAAGAACCACTAAATGACTATTTCACCAAATATCGACTTTACTATATTGGTGATGTTCGAAGCAATTTACACCTCGATTATTTCACCAGAAACTAACTACTCACTCACACCAGTAGTGATGTCCCAAGAACAACTTAACACTATCTATCAATATCTGAGAAAAAGAGATCACCCATTGTTTTTGTGTCTCCTCAAATTCGAACCAAATTCTACAATGATTTTCACTCTTTGAACAAATTCCATAATCTACAAACATCATTAGCCGAAAGTTGAGGCAAATTCCATCAACCATTTTTTTTGTGTCTACTTAAATTTGAACCAAATTCTACAATGATTTTCACCCTTTGAACAAATTCCATAGTCTACAAACATCATTAGCCGAAAGTTGAGGTATTTTCCCCTTAAATTATATGAAGACCGTCTTCCCAGTCAAAAGGATCTCACAGCACAAAGCAAAAACAAAGAAAAGAACACGTAGCAAAGTTTTAGGTACAATAATTGAATAACTCAGATTCGAAATATTAGAAAAATAGTTGAACTTTAGAATATTGGAAATTTAGACGAAGGAGAAATAAGGAAACTTAACAAACTAAATCTTGACACGGACACATCATCTGATGATAATATATTATCCTAATAATTGAAATTTTGATTTTTGAACATCTATAATTAACTAAAACGCATTTTGAGGCCACTTTCACGACAATAATGTTATTCATAACACGACAGTTCGAAAATTATGGCTTCTTAGCCGGCTGTCCCTATAGCAATTAACAACTCATAAGATATATCAGTACTAACAATTCGTGTCCACTACTTTTTTTTATAATAAAGAAACTCCAAAGATCAATGGCGCACTCTTCCAAAGATAACACTTTTGATGTAAGTCTAATTCACACATCTACAAACATCTCAACATTCACCTTTGAAATAACTATAGAATCCATATCACAGACTATTCCACCACTTGTTACATAATAATACTTGATTAACACAGTATTCCCACCTTAATTTGTGACTTATGTAGTTAAAACTAATGAATTCTCTAAAACAATTAAGATGTTGCCAAGAACACTATCATGGTTAAAACTAATAAGCAAAAAAGAAAACTTTTTAAGAAAATAAGCTAACAAATACTCCCACCGTTTCAATTTCTACACTTTTCGCTTTTCGGTATCAATTAATAAACTTTGAAGGGCGTATCAATTAGATTAACTCAATATTTTAAAATTAAAATTTATATATTTGAAAATTACATGAAAAGTACTACTCCCTCCGTTCCAATTTATATAACATTTTCTTTTTTTTAGTCAGTCTAAAAAAGAATGACCTTTCTAGATTTAATAAAAGTTCAACTTTAAATTTACATTTTTACCCTTAATGAAAGATTTTTAGCCACACAAATTTCTATAATTTGTTTTATCCCACAGATGAAATGGGACAGAGATATAATTTCCAACTTTTCTCAAATTAATTTTTTTGAATGTCGTGAAACGAAAAGCGTCACATAAATTAGGATAGAGAAAGTAAGTAAAAGATACTTACCCGACCCGATTTAATCCCGGAAAATGACATCCGCTATGTCCATCAAAGGCTTCAAACAATCTGGCGAAAATTTTCTTGCAAACACGTGTGAATACGTATTATTTGATACCCTAAGCTCATGAATAAGCTCCGGTGAGATCTCGGGTGGGTAATAAGTATGCGGGTGCCCATCTACACTACCCGTCCAGTTAACCCGAGTGAGAGTGTAATTTGTACATCCATCCGGATCCTCCATAGACAAAAGGGTCGGAAAATAATGTTCCTCAGGATAACACGAATCTTTATTCAAACAAGGCAATTTAAACTTCCTCCATAACCTCCTATCCCTAATCACTAACTGTGCATGCTTTCGTGTCAGCATGAAGAACTGTGACCCGACCCGGAACCGATCAAATGACACTTCGGGTAGCATAACTGATTCTCCTCTAGCGATATACCGATCCCATAACTGTGGTTCGCCTGATAATATTTCAATGAAGGAACGTTGCACAGGAAACTGAGTTGGAGATGAGAAGAGGGAATCGTAAACGAAGTTGAAAGAGTGTATGGGAATACAGTGTTGAGAAACAACAGCGAAATAGAAATTTAATTGATCGTCTAGTATGGCAGTGGCTAGAAGGCGACGAGCAGCAGAGATAAGTGAAGGAGAAGCACGTTGTGTTTTCTTGGCCGTAATAAAACGGCCATGAAAAACACCACGTGGAGAGGCGATTTTAGAAGATGGATCTGCATGAATGTAGATGTTGAAGAAATCTGCATGGCCAGTGAAGAAACGCTCCCAAAGAGGAGCGAAATGAAGATCAGTGTTAGTAAGGAAGAGAAAAGCGATTTTAAGACGGGGATTGGTGGTGCCAAGGCGAGATACGGCTCTAATATCGACGTGTTTAAGGGTTGCACGGCGGAAGAGAGCAAGGTCATCAATCTCATCAGGGAGAGAGATTTCTGAGTGTTTATAATGTGGAGAGAAAAGGAAAAGCAGTGCAAAAGATAACAGAAGAATAAATGATAAAATTAAGGGTGTGTTAGACATAGTAGTAATTACTTCAAGAAAGGATGATACAGATGAAAATCAGATCAAATGAGGAAATGGGTCTGCATCAAATCTGAAAATAACTGATAACAAATCACAATATGTACAATTAATACATACAGGGGGGGATAGTAGAGTAATATAACTGATTAATAATTTAGGAAGTTTTTTTGGAGAGTAATACTCTGAATCTGGTTGTTGATACTAATAATAGTAAGAGAATTGAAGAAGAAGAAGAAGAAGAAGATGGATAAAAGAAGAAAGTGATGTAAAATGCAAAGTCAGAGAAGGAAAGGTGGAGGTCTTATCATGGCGAATTGGGATAGGAATTGCATACGCAATGTTTGGTTTTATTATACATAGAAAAAGACGACAAATATGGTGATTGGTTTTGTGGATGAGTATCCTATGCATTCGGTCGCATATAACTATACGATGTGCTTTCCTTGACAAGAAATTTTTGAAAAGTGAGAATAGCATTTTTGTCCCTCAATTGTTTGTAAATATTTTAAGTAGAAGGTTGGTCGTGAAAATCAAATATTTTTTACTTTTTTTGGAATTTTAAAGTTTGAGGTAAAGTTGAAGTTGGAGTTGTGTTTGGTTGAATTTTTACAAAAAATATTTTGTTGTTTAAATATACTGAAAGTGAAAAAAAAAATAGGGTTTTAGGTGTTTTACAAATTCCAAATACAACGTTAAGTTATATTTGGAATTTTCTTGGTCAAACGTTAATTTTCAAATAAAGTGAAAAAATTCAAAAAAAAAAAAAAAAAAGGTGTAAAAATTTTCATTGACAAACCAGTCCTATTTTTTTTTTTTTTTTGTGGTAACCATATGAAAATTACCATACCAGCAGAAAAAACACAATACAGCCTAAGAGCACCTCATTCCCCAAAATTTAAGTTTTATTCTTATGGTATGGAGTATAATTTAATATATTTCATCTATATTAACTAAACTGAGCTTCTAATGTTTTAATGTACAGTATATGTTGTATTTAGAGGTATATTTTTCTCAATTATGGAGTAATGTTAAAAGTTTTACATAATATATGGATAGTAATTTAAAATTTTATGAATATTTATAAGCAAAATGATCAAAAGTGTATATTTTAAGAAATTGAAGATTAAATATTTTTAGTCAAAGATATTACAAGCACTACAATTAGAATTTATAAATACTTGGGGGACTAAAAAGACTATTATCCCTTTTAAAAATATATTAAAAGTTTGTATACATTTTTGGGATAAACTTAATATATATAGGGAAAAATATATAACTTTTATTACAACTTAAAATTATTTTTTATGTATATATATATAGATGTTAATCACTTTAGTTATATATTTTATATATTTTTTTATATTTTAACCCCAAGTAATAACTTTCTAGTTTTTAATAACCGCACCCATGGCCCTCTAAGAAGTAATAAGTTCCAACTTTGAAAGAGAAAACAACGAAATTCAATTGTTCTCTTAATTAATTGAAATTTAAATTTTCAACCTCTTTTTAACTATGTGATATTTCAACTATCTTACAATTATATTACGCTGAAATATACATGAATTTTAAATGCACATATAAATTAGTTGAATGTTCTAAAATAAGAAATTCCCCAACATCTTTCATGAAAAAGACTTTTCATTGTACAAAGTGCACTGATAAATTTTAAGATAGTAATACTCAACTTTAGCTTTAGTAGTTTCTTTTTAGGGATAATTACGGTCCGGTGTCGTTCGGAGATCTACTTTACGAAATTTAGCCCAACTACCAAATTATTACCCGTGTAACCATTATCTTCAAGCCCCTCCTTATGTAGCCCATTTTCTAACAAGAAAGTGTCAGGCCCAAGTCCTAAAGTGTACACACAAAATTTATACACTTTAAATAAACTTGCCATAAAAGTTGACATTGCTCATGTCATACACAGACAACAATAATTCTTTAATAGCCTAAGTCAATTTGTTTTGTTTATGGAAGTGTTCCAATTCCTACTCAGAGAGAACAATTATATTAACAGATGAATCTTCATAGAATTGAACCCTTTTTAAAAAAATTACAAAATGGATCTCATTCCAATTTTTAGCGTTTTTGTTCTTTTGTTGGACAAAGGCAAAATTTATATTTAATGAGAGAAATAGTCCAATATTTCTCTAATCAGCCAGATGTAATGGCTACAGTGCGCTTTCTTGTTTGCTTTCTTCTATTTTTATTTGTGTGTGAAATATCAAACTGGTAAAAACTATTTTATTGAGTGAGAGTGAGAGAACGATTCACCAGGTATTCACGCTAATGTGTTTTGATACCAAGGGGTCAAGCAAATGTAAAAGTTACAAAAGTAGTTGAGCAACTTATACATAGCTATATAGAACAAATACATTATTCATACACTGCAACTGAGTTGGTTTCATGTGCTTATACAAATCATATTCATTACATACACAGAGTATATGTAATGTCACAACAGTGGTGCTTACTATTTGAAAGTCCACATTTGATCATGATATATCTGCATGCTTTAGTAACCCAAATTTACCCTAGTTCCTCTTCATCTTGTTAATACTATCTACTACTGCATAGTCAGCAAAATCAACAATGTAAGTGTAATCATAGAATGCCAAAGAAATAAAACAATTGTACATGTTTCTGAAACATTATAAAACAAATTATTATTCCTTTTGAAGAATTTACAAAGTTGAACATTCTGCTTGACTTACTAATTTCCTCCATCGTCGGTGACGAAAAGATAGGTATCCGTTGTGCACGTCTTATATATAATTTGGTTCTCCCTTCTCTTTCAAGCGTAATCACTCTTCTTGTGAAGTGTGACATTCCCAATCCCAACCTCCTCACCAATTATTTGCTAAATTGACTGACGAATTGACATAATCACAATACTTCTACTGTGTGCGATTTGTTGAATTTCCATCACCATGAACACACTGTTAGAATCAAGATCAGAGGTGAGTTCATCGAGAAAGGATAATTGGTTCGTAAGAAATATTTCCAAACAATTTAGCCCATGTTAATGCATATTACAAAAGTGTTACAACATCCGCAACTCCAAGTGGTAAATGAGATCAGAAATAACATATGTATATATAATTTCGGTAATTCGGTTTTATCGGTTTTTTCCTTGAGAAAATCGATAATTGAACTGAAAAATCAAAAGTCAAAAACTATAAATCAAAACCGATCGAAAACTCAAACAAATTAAACCGAAAAAATTGTGAATCGGTCAGTTTTGTCCTGAATTTAACAAGAACAATATAGTACACAAATGACACATACTATCACCTAACCCTCCTAGACACCTAGCGTTGACCACATTAAACTCCCTACGCTAGAGTTTCTACATGTCTCTACAAACTCTAAGATCCACCTAATCCAATGTTAGCAACTAAGTCAGGAGTAAACAAATCAACCATGCTATTGGTAAGCAACTTGAAATGGTTAACACATTCTTTACTGAAAAGGATGCTACTGATTCGAATGATCAAATTATACATGTTTTAACAAAGTCATATACAATAATAACAATCTCAGTCCGAACTACTAAACATACCAAAACCACATGCTTATGAAAAATGACTTGATCATATAAAAATACACATCAAAAATGACTCTCAGCATATATCATCATCAAGAGTCAAGAAAAAGTATCAAACTTCTAACAACTTGGCTTAAGTTATCCTTCTTGTTTATTCCTCATATAAATTTTCGAAGATCCATCCTACAAACACTAAAAGGGGGAATAAAGAAAACTGAGAACAACGTCAACAATCAAAAACTTTGTTATTCATTTTCACATTACTACCCAAAATATGAGAGCAGTTATCAAAAATCCCACCCACTTTAGTAGCTAATAATTCATATATTTTAGTGTGACGAAGAATCCTGTTTCAATTAAGAAGGCATTTTATAAACTGGTTAGTAAAGCAAAATATCGATAACATATGGAAGAAAAGTAATGTAGAAAAAAAAAAGGAACATGCAGGAGAAGATATACAATAAGTATGGTTGTATCTAACCTCTTTTAACTTTCAACAACCTTGAAAACCATTAGAGAAAGAAACATATCGATATCGTCGAAATACAAGGAAAAATCTGCCCAACGTACTCATCATAAGTGTAGCACTTATTTCATTATTTGCATCATATACAATGTATCTATGGAATAAGATCGATGCCGAGACAAACTTAGCACTAATTAGTGATTACCCATAGGAAAAAGAAAATGTCATAGAAAATAAAACAAATAAGATCATCAGTCATATTTATAAAGGTAAACAAAGTTCACAGGATCAAATGATAAATTCGCAAACATAAATGAAAGCAAACGATAATAGGACTCCATAAACACTTTTATAAGCTTATATAAAGAAAATTTTGTGTCTACAAGCCGAAGAACAATGAGTTCTAAACAACATATATCTATCAAGAAAATTTGGATAAAAACAATACAAAGATGATGTAAAATGATTAGTACAACAGACACCAGATCAAGATGCGCCAACCACAGTGTCGAATCTTCTTAACGCATTACATCAAATATAAATTCTCTATGAAAATCTATCACTCAACTTAAAGAAAAAAGAGGACATAAAACATAATAATCAACTAAATTCTTAGATAAATACAATTAATTTAACACCTTAACCGGAATTCACCAGAATGACCAAAGTCGGTGTATTCATGTTTTTATCAAATAAAATTTGTTTAATTCAGTATGTAAGTGAACAACAGAACAATTGAAAGATACAAAACTGTAGTACTACAATGAATCAAAAATTGGGAAAAAATAAAATATTGAAGACACAAGGAAGAGTTCTACCTCTGACGTGTGGGAGTAAGAAGAGGAAAAGAGAAAGGCGTCGTAAAGAAAGAATATTTACTGAAAAAGAAGCTGTTAAACTAAAGCGACAGTTACATTAATACCTAAAACTTAAAATATTGTGGATAATATCACTTGAATTACCTTTATCAAGTACAATAAACATAACTTTAACAGAGTTCATAGCTTTGTTGAGTAGGTCCCTCAGACATGTGGGGCCCACCAGAGTTGAATAGTAAATACGCGTGGTCTGGATCAAAATAAACGCGATTTACTTGTTTGCTCCTCACTTCACGCTTCTTTCTTGTTCACGCGGTCTCACCGAAAAGTTCGTTCACGCGCGTTTTGAAAAACTTATAAATAGAGTTCTAAGCTTCATTTGGAAATGACACCAAGAAAATCTCAGACAATACATTTGAGTGAGAGCAAAGTGAGGTATTCCATAGACAGTAAGAAAATAGTTTGTGAAGAAAAATAGAGTGTGAGTGATATTGTAGTAAGGTGGGAAAAATCAAAAGAGTGTTTTTTTTCTTTTGTGGGTGTAGTGGTCTTAGGAGTATTTATACTCGTTACTACACGGGGAGAAAATTCCTTGCTATAGTGATATCGGTTTCCTCTTGGCCGTGATTTATATATATTATTCGAAGGGTTTCCACGTAAAACCTTGGTGTCATTATTGCAATTTTATTCTTGCTAATTTAACCATAAGTTAGTGTTCCGCGTTTATCACTAATACCGTGAATATTATTTTTGCGGGCTATTTTATTCCACACACAAGTGGTATCGAGCCAAGGTTCCTAAGTCGAATATGCTTTTGTGGTTGCGAAGTGTTCCGAACTTCCACATCAGAAAAGAATTACTTTGGTCTTCGAATAAAATAGTATTTGTATTTGTGATAAACGATGGAAGCCAACACTAGTAGAATGGTTACTTTAAATGGCGTAAATTATGCCATTTGGAAGGGCAAAATGGAAGATTTGCTCTATGTCAAGAATTTTCATCAACCTGTCTTTGCAAATAAAAAGCCTGATAATAAATCAGATGAAGAGTGGAATTTGTTGCATCGGCAGGTTTGCGCTTTATTAGACGGTCAACGATAATGTGTTGAACCATATTTACGGGAGACACGTATCGGACCTATGGGAGCATCTTGAAAGTTTGTATGCTCGAAAAAGCTTAACAACAAGATGTTTTTGATAAAGCAAATCATATTCATTTAAAATACCACGATGGTTCCGAATGACATTTGATCATCATCGAATATTTTTCGGGGGATCATGAACCAGATTGTCCGCTATGGGCATTAATTTATATATAGAAATTCAAGGCTTGTTTCTACTTGGTTCCCTACCGATTCTTGGGAAATTATTAGAACTTCATTATCAAATTATATTCGGATGGTGTGATTTATCTTGCCAAGATCTTAGATCTTTTAAATGAAGAGATGAGAAGAAAATCTCAAGGTTCCTCCTCATCGATGTCTTGGTGGCGAGTCGACACTGAGGGAGAGGCAAGAATCGTGGTTCTCAAAATAGAGAACATCATAAAGCAAATTTAAATTAAAGATATTGAGTGCTATCATTGCGGGAAAAAATTTACAAAGAAGTTCCGCCGATTTTGAAAATGGAGAATAGAGATAAGGAGGAAAAGAAAGAAGATGGCAATCGTGTTGTAATTGTCACTACGAAAGATCTTGTTACTATCCTTGATGCGGATCCGATAAATATTGCTTGTGATGAGTCAATAAGGGTTGTGAGAGGTGCAAGCATCTCATGTGACATCACGGAAGGAATTTTTCTCATCCTATACTCCGGTGACTTTGGAACTTTGAGCATGGGTAATGAAAAGCCAACTGATATCTAGGGTGGTCCTAAATGTTGGAACGATTTGTTTGAAAACTAGTATTGGAACTAAACTAGTTTTAAAACAATGTAAACATGCACCCGATGTTCGTCCGCACTTGATCTGTGGGTGTTTTTTGGATGATGAGGGATATGTCGTCTAATTAGAAAGTGGAAGCTTACTAAAGGTTCCATGATTGTGGCTCGTGGCGAAAAAACGTCGTGGTCTATCTTGGACTACGGCCTCACCGTGTTGATATGGTGAATGCGATTGAGAGCATAGCTCTTAACGTTATACATATAGAGGCTTAGCCACATTAGCGAGAAAGGACTAAATGTTACGGCCAAAAAGAAATTATTGTCAAATTTCGAAAGTGCTAAATTAGAAAAGTGTGACTACTGCATAGTTAGAAAACAAAATAGAGTTTCTTTCAAGTCTCATCCTCCTTCAAAAAAACAATTGCTTGAGTTGGTGCATTGATTTATGTGGTCCAATGAAGACAAGGACTTTGGGTGGTGCACTTTACTTCCTACCTTTATTGATGATTGCTCAAGGAAACTTTGGCACGTCTTAAAGACTAAAGACCAAGTGTTGGGTGTCTTTAAGCGTAATCACTTTCGGTATATCGGTGAAAAGAGAAAGAAAGAAGCTAAAGTGTATTCGTACCGATAACGGTGGTGAATATTGTGGACCGTTTGACGAATACTTCTACTGTGTGCAAGCAACGGGTGGTATCGACACCGAAGACTCCTCCTAAGACTCAAGATCAATGGTTTAGAGAGAGGATGAATTGATGGAAAGAGTTAGATGTTTGCTTTACGAACAAAGTTGCCGAATTCTTTTTGGGGTGAGGCATTGTTGATCAAACATGTTATTAATCTATCCTCCAAGTGGTAAATGAGATTACTTTGCATATATATTCCAAACGGAGTTTGGTATGGCAAAGATGTTTCCTATGACCACTTAAAAGTGTTTGGTTGCAAAGCTTTTGTACATGTGCCTAAAGATGAGAGGTCAAAAAATTAAACCGAAGACAAGGTGAATCTTCATTGGTTATGGCCTTGATGAGTTTGGTTACGAGACACATATGATCCAATTGATAATAAGCTCGACCAAGAAGTCGAGATGTTATTTTCATGGAGGATCAAACCATCCAAGATATTAGCAACTAAGTCGGAGAAGATAAAATCTTCAAGTTACGAAGGCTTAGTTAATCTTGATCAAGTTCCTCATCCAAATGTTGATGACGTTGGTGGGCTCGATGACGATGGTGATGCCCGAATTATGATGTTCCGGATCGCGTGTCGATGATGATAACGATCTCATTGATGAGGTAGATGCTTCTACTTATGAAAAATGAGCTTGATATTCCATTAAAAATACACACCAAAAATGTTCCTTCTCAGTTATTCACCATCAATGAGTATGTATTACTCAACAACTTTGATGGGGGAGAACCCGAATGTTATGAGGAGGCCATGGAAGATGAGCACAAGGATCAATGGATTGAAGCCATGCAAGATGAGATGAAATCTCAACAACGAGAACCATACTTATGAGTTGGTGAAATTGCCTAAGGGCATGAGAGCTTTGAAAAACAAATGGGTGTTCAAAGTTAAAGCCGAAGAACACGAAGAAGCCTGTTACAAAGCTAGATTGGTTGTTAAGGGATTTGGTCAAAGGAAAGGTATTGACTTTGACGAAATATTTTCTGTCGTGAAAATGTCCTCCATTCGGACGATTCTTGGTTTGATCGCTAGTCTTGATTTCAAGATTGAGCAAATGGAGTGAAAGAAACATATCTTCACGGTGACCTAGAAGAGGAGATTTATATGGAACAACCCGATCATCTCGGCAAAAGCTTGAAGTTTGTTCCAATACAATGTATCTATAGAATAAGATCGATTCACGAGAACATTCTTCCCTATGTCGTCGGGGAGGGGAGAATTGTCGAATAGGTCCTCAAACATGTGGGGCCCATCAGTTGAATAGTAAATACGCGTCAAATGATAAATTCGCGCGTATAAAACGCAAACTATTTGCCAAACGCGCTATATAAAGTTCACGCGGTGTCTTCACGCGGTTTGAGTTCACAACATATATCTATCACGCGGTTTATTGTTCACAAAGTGGTTCGATTAGTACAACAGACACCGTTTTCAAAGCTTATAAATAGAGTTCTAAGCTTCATTAACGGAAATGACACCAAGAAAATCTCGAAATACATCAACGAAAAGAGCAAAACAGGTATTCCATAAATTCTTAGAAAATAGTTTGTAAGAAAAATAATTCACCAGAATGATATTGTAGTAATGTGGGAAAAATCAAAATTTTTTTTTCTTTTGTAAGGTGTAGTGGTCTTAGGAGTATTTATACTGTAGTACTACAATGAATCAAAAATTGGGAAAAAATAAAATATTGAAGACACATAGGATATCACCGCTGACGTGTGGGAGTAAGAAGAGGTTTTTCTCTTAAAGGGCGTCGTAAAGAAAGTTTTACGTAAAATCTTGGTGTCATTATTGCGCATTTTATTCTTAATTTAACCATAAGTTAGTGTTCGCGTTTATCATATCACTTGAATATTATTTTATCAAGGGGCTATTTTATTCCCAACAAGCTTGACGTGGGACAAATTTTGTACACACATCTTCACAGAATACAAGTCTGCAAAAACAGTAATGTTGAACGATGAATTCGACGGTACACGCAGAGCTTCTACTGGCTCCGTCCTAATGGAGATTATCTAGCGAGGTCCATGGAGTTTTGACGGATAAACAGTCACGATTAATTAGATAAGCAAAGAAATTACGAAGAGAAAGAAAGAAGGAAATCAAAGGGAGAAAGGAAGGAAGAAATCGAACCGGGAGAAAGAAACGTAAAAATCGAACAGCCGTTAGGTTAAGAGACGTGAAGGAAGTTACAAACAGGCTAATTGATAGCTTGTTTGGATGGTTGTTACCTAATATATTGTATTGTATTGTATTGTTAGTTTAAACTAGTATACTCACCCCGCGCGATGTGCGGATTGTTTCAAAGAAGAAAAAAGTGGAGAGAGATAATAGAAACATGTGTATATGAATCCTGTGTGACATATTGCAAATTTTATATTCTCATTTTCTTGGATTAGTCTTGTTACAGGCTAACATTTTCTATGGTATATCTAGCTGCTATTGCTTCATTACTGACCATTTCTTCAAACAATATACAGTCTTTTTATCCCGTTTATGAAAACGGGATAAAATTGAAAATGCTTATCTCGATGTGTTTGCTTAGTTTCAATTATCCGTTTAAATACTGTTTTAGTATAAGTTTTTTAATTAATATCCTTACTAAAATGAGTAGGTTTGCCATAACAAAAGGGTATCAGTTTATACTTGATAATTTTCAACTTTCGGTTGGCGTAGTCATAAATTATAGTACTACTATTATAGGGTCATTTGCACATTTTTTTTATGATGGTCTTTAATTTTTATTGCTCAAGGAAAATGACTTTTTCACAAGCTATAAATTTATATCTTCTCATCATAATATATCACAAATTATGCTCTACGCCCTTAAAGAACTTATGTTTCGTTAGGCATAACTTCGATTTCTAAGGGCAAATTATAGAATTTGAAAAGAGAAGAAACATTTTTTCTGGAAACTACAATGATTGTATTGCAGAACATTTGGGCAATGCAATATTTTTATTCTTCACATTTGCATTCAATGCTATTGTCAATGTGGGACAAAAATGGGAATGAAGTGAAGATGACAAAATTATAATATCCTCCATATACCAGGCTATCCTTCATATATAGAATACAAATATTATCGCAAAATCTGTTCCTTTCAAATTAATCAAAGTGATTTACATACTACAATAGCTCTCTGCTTAAACATTACACAAATTAAATCCTCAACAACCTTTCGTAGCATTGGCTGATCAAACCAGCAATTTTGTGCTTTTTAAAAAAGAAATAGGCCATTTGCTCTGGCCCAAATACTGATACAACTTCAATTTTTTTGCCGGCATCCTCGGCCTAAGCAGTCTGATATTGAATAACCTCGCCTCATACTAATCAATTGCATAATAATCTACATCAACGATAATGAACTGACAAATTATTATTTTTTAAAGAGTAACGGCGCAAACATGTATTATTATTACATAGAAATAGTTGAAACTTTGAGCATGATGTACCGATTGCTTGTACATGTACTTTAGACACAGAGGACTTCAAGAAATCAATATGTACTACTCACAATTTTGATCTCGATTAAATTTATTTTGATATAAAGAAGTTCAACTGTACCAACAAAAGGCAAGAAGTAGCTTAAAATTTTCAGGACTTCGTACTACAAATAAATCCAACGGAAAAGAGCAAAATATGATAATGATATCAAAGAAGTTGAAATGCACCAGCAAAAACAACAATAATGAATTAAGATAAGTTATTGTGATATAGGCACCTCGCGTGTTTCTCTTTTGATGTATTTTTTTCCTTGCTTCTGATGTATTTTTTTCGTTTTTGTTCTAATGTAATTGCTTTCATGGTACCTGCAACACAAACAAACACACAAAAATTCAAGATGGTGTCTGTTTTGGGTAAACCGAAGGATCCAGATTTCATCTTTCTCTCTAATATGTATTACAGGTTGAATTCGCTTCCGCAGTGAATACTAATTGGCTTTTGGTTTATGTTATCATGCCTAATTTCAAGCTGATAGATGAAGATCTAGACAAATGTAGCAATTTAAATTTTCACATGTTGTGTTTTATGTACGTCAATGTCGCACTGACTTCTGCTGCTATATATATCAATGAAGTGATACCTGCTGCTGCGATTGAAGATGATGAATACAAAATCATAAATGAAAAGACTATATTTGACCATACACGTGAAAAGGCTAAACCTGTTATATCATCTTTTTATTAAGATCACTATTTTCTAATTAGTTTAGAGGAAAAACAGATATAAGAACTATAAAGATTACTATGGTGTATATATTATCCATAATCAACTCCGATGTATTGTAGAATGTTTTGAGCAAATGATTTTTTTTCCTGACAGTATTCTTGGTTGTGGAGAAGATAAGTGATTGCCCTGCATAGTGAGCTAAATGTTGTTCCTCTTTCAATGCATGCAGTAAAAAATACTACCAAGCTAATTAAAATATAATTAAATATACTCTTGAATAGAAACTACTTACAGATGCAACGTAATTGAGTAGAATGATTTAAGAAAAATTCTGTGCTGGCTAATTTATCAGTGAAGTAGCAAGTGTCAAAGAAACCACAGATGCACGTTTCAACACATTATCAATTGTATGGGACGAGGTGCCATCCTTTCAAGGGTGTTTGTCCGTACCTGGAAGTGTGAGAAAACATTATGCAAAAGTGAGACATCTTGTAAAGAGGTCATTATGCATGCCAGTTAATATATAGGTGAATAATATTGGGTTTTAATATTTATTTTTCATAATCATGATAATTTGAGATCTTAACAGACACAATTTACATTTTTAAGGACAAAATCTTGTCGATATTATTCCTACAAAATAAATCACTTATTCATCCAAAGGACATGAAACCCACTTAAGTAATGATTCGCAACCAAATCAACATAGCAATTAAAGCATCTTTTTCGGAATTTGGTTGTATTCCGCAATCAAATTAAGTACGGAATCCAAAAATAAGACTATGCAAAACAATGAAAAATCATAGCCATGATTAAAGATTTTTTTTTTCAAAGAACCCAAAATAGTTTTTCATCAACCAGATACAGGAGTACGAATTCGGAACTGATCCAAATCACATTTGGTATTCACGAACAGATCGCGGTGGCAAAATAGAACCATATAGCATGCAGAGACTTCCTTGTCGTCCCATTTGACTTACTTGTAATTAAGTTGTACCCCCTCCTCTTGACTTCAGTTAATTTCCAAGCAACATACTCAAAATAATAAAATATCAAAATTGATACTCTTTTGTATAAAGAAACATAGCAAGAAACTGTAGCGGGGGTAATGGGGGTAAGGGACGGTTATATTAGCGGTTTAGGTACTCTTTTGATGTTGCCAAGTGCCAACTTGTGGTACTGAGTACACATGCACGAAAGATATAAAACTGTGTTTGATACGGTTAGATTTTGAATTTAAATCATATGTATTATCTAAATGCTTTTAGATATAAACCGTGCATGTGTATTTGTGAGTTACGTTAGTAGGGTAATGGGGGTAATGCTTAGGTTAGTTTTACTTACTTTGTTTTTTCTCTCTTTTTTTGTCTTTTTTCTCCTTTCTATTTTCTCTGTCTTTTTTTCTTTTATTAAGATAATAATAAAATGCAAAGATAAACTTGGTAGTAATTCTTGTATTCAAAAATGTGTTTTTTTTTTCAAAATAAGTCGCGTGATTTTTATATTTGAATATATATATATATATATATATATCTGGAAAACTTATCTTTTATTTTTAATTCAAAATTTTATCTTTAACTCTTTTATGGTTAGTGTCTGCAAGGATAAATAGAATGAAATGAATACTCTTAAATTTATGCATAATTACATTCAAGATATATCATATATGATATGTCCAACCAACCACTAAAGATATCCGATGCAAGCGTTCTGTTTTAGTTACATAATATTTAACCATAAAAGTAATAGTGCAAACTATATATCAAATTATAACACCGACAGTTAACAATGATCATGGATCACAGCATATAAAACTCTTTTTGGGTTTAGACGAGCCAAAGCAAAAATGACTATATGATTAGCATAAAACAACAAAAAATCAAAATAAAAAATAAAAAATCAAACGGTACATTCTTTCTCAACCAATTAAAAAGTCCAGAATTATGGCAAGAAAGAAAATATACTATTCCCCCATTTCTGTTGAAACAAAAGCTATTGAATTTTCAATTTTCATATTTCATCCCGCTTTCTTTTTCTGGATAAACCATTTGCATTTCCTTTCAAAACTGTATTAAATTGATAAACATCGCGCCATCATTAAACAACAAATGGAAACACATAAAAATGGACCAAAGAGGTCCCACTACTATGAGCAATTGCATTAAAATAATAATTAAATTAAAACAGTAACAAAAATTAGGAGTATACAACTTTCAATGTGTTCTACTCATAAATCGTAACTTAAATCGATCTAAGAGTGATAGATAAAGGAACAAAAGTGAAAGTAGCAGTACCAATGTACCGCAACGCTTTATCATGTTCATCCGGGTAGCAACAAAGATTAAGAGTGGTTCACTATAGTGTTCTCAAAAGGTAGTCACAAAATATAAAAAAGTTATAATAGAAGTTATTATCAGTTTTAAAAAAGTAAAACCATGTGGAGAAGTTATAATTAATTTCAAATTAAAAAATGTCAATCAGACATGGATTTAGTAATTCAAATTCAATAAAAAAAAGAGTAAAATGAGCTTAAATTTAGGACATGATTGAGAGTTTAGTTAATATTTAAATTCAATTTTTTTAATTTTACATTCAAATTATACAAAATTGACAAAAACTTTTGAAGAAAGGAAAAAACATGCTATAAAACGTGATCACCCCATTATAGGATGATTGTGGATTTGCTTGGCTAATATTTTGGAGCACGTGCTTTTTAATCTAATTTTGTATTTTTTAATTGTAAATCAGTGGATTTATATTCAAATTCAAAAATTAACCAATTATTAACTAATTAACTAACTTTTGTCCTAAAACTAACACATGGCATTTTCCTAAGCTGCCACTTGTCACAATTCTATTGCAAACTATCCTCTTTTTAATAATATATAGATGCAATGTTTGTTTTATTGTTAATTTATTTTTATTGAATTGTATCGTTAAATCCTGTTGGGATCGAAATAATAGGGCGTCATGCGGAAGCTAATAATTACAAACCTTGAACGACGATAAATTAGACAACAACAAACAGTATACTAGGACGCATAATATTTTGATATTATTTGATCAATTGACCTACATATAAAAAACTAATATAAAAGAAATCGTAAAAACTATTAAGATAAAAATCTCCCCTAAACAGAACTCTCTAAACGACTACATTGTGGATGTTTTTGTGTTTTTTGTGAGAGAGACAGATCTTCAATTTTTAGAAGTCCGAAACTTTTTCTCCAAGAAAAGATTATTCAAATATGGAAGAGATCTTTTCCACCAAGGAAACCCTTTCCATCAAGAAAACCTTTTTGAAATAAAACACAATTATGGTTGAATCTGAATAAGGTAGGAAATGCAGGGCAAACCCTTTCCCATTTTATGTAACGACCAATTTCGTGTTATTGCGTCGTTACCTTATTTATTTTTTCTCATTTTGTCTTTACTTATTATCTTATAATCATATTTTATCCTTTATCATACCTTTTTATGATAGTTATACACTGTACCCTACCTTTCTCGTAGGTTTATCCTTCAAATTCTTGATGTCAACATTATGTAACGATGGAAAATGATACAATCTATCAAAACATTGTATTCATCAAAACAATAAAGTACAAGGAGTACAATATAAAACAATACGATATAATACGATACATTATGAAACAATACACAACAACCATCCAAACAAAGTGTTAAGAGACGTGCCATTCGAATTTTCTTGAGCACATAAAATGGTAAAAAAAATGAGTAAAAAGAGGGGAAAAAGAAGAAGAAGCGAAAATGATGAATGTGAATCCTGTGATTTTAGGGCGCCACGTAGGCGGGAGTATATACATGCTTTATATATATATATATAAGCATTCTCTATGTATCATAGAATTTCTAATTTAAACCAAATATAAAGCCAATGAATTTCAACGTTTCAATAAACATAATTTTGAAAGTTAATTTGGATATATAATTTTTAAAAAGTGAAACGATTGATCTAATAATTTGAAAATGATATTATAGAAGTAGGAAATTTTTTTAGGTCCACAACTAGATAATGAACAAAACAACTATCTTAGTACTATATATTTCCGATAATTTTCATAAAATATAAGAAGAAAAATATTTGAAGAAAGTTTTTCATATGATATAACTTATAAGTTAATATTTCTATATTGAAATTCTGCTCTCTAAAGTTTTCAATGTCATCAAAATTCAGGCACCTCCCATTTGGAGTTTATATAGCTAACTTGGTTTGTCAATCTGATAAAAAATTTCATATAATATAATCATTCCCGTTAGGGTTGATTTCTCATATGCTGACTCAACTAATAATTATTATCTTAAAAATTTATATTTCTTTTTTATTTTAATTTCCTTCAACAAAAAAAGTAACTTTTTGAGATAATACCTATTAGTTGAGTGACCATATGAAAAATCAATTTCCTTTTTAGTCCATTCTAAGAAGAATGATAGTTTTTAAGTTTAAAAATGATTTAATTTAAATTTTTGGATTTACCCTTGATGAAATATTTTTATATTTACATAAATCATATGAAATACTTTGAACCACAAATTTTAAAAGTCTTAACCAGACAAATATCATGACAAATTTATTGAACACACGATTCAAAGAATGTTCTTTATTTTTTAAAGCCCATACCTATTTAATTTTGTCATGATCTGTACATAAAAATTAAATAATAATAATAATAATAATAATAATAATAATAATTTAGTTAAATTATATTTCTAGTTACAACAACAACAACGACCGAGGCAATCACACAAGTGGGATCTGGCGAGGGTGGTACATAGACCTTACCCCTACCTTGTGAAGGTAGAGAGGCTGATCTGATAGATTCTCGGCTCAAATAAAGCATTTCAAAGTAGGTTTGAAAATGAAATACAGTAACGAAGAAGCCATGATGAAAATAATGGAGAAAAGAGTAGTAGCAGCAACAAGTAATACGATATGTGAAGCAAAACAAACAACGTATATAATAATAAAAATATAAGAATAAAGTACTAGAAGACTAATAATTGTAATAATATTGATAAGACAATAGCGTAGCGATATATATAAAAATAAAAGTATATAGTTCAAATATGTGTAATAAATAAAATTTAACACAGTGAAGCAAATGAAAGAGATAGCTCAGTGGCTAAGCCTGTGCAACATGTGGTGATAGTGTATGTTCGAAACTGGGCGAGCTCATTAACACTTATTATTTTTCTACAAATAGGCTCAAAAAAATAATTAAAAATGCCATTCGGGTTCGATCTGGGGTGACATGTAAGGTTTCGACGATTTACGCCACATCACGCCCCAAGATATAATTTTTACGCATGTGCACTCCCACCCTTCCCAGCTTATGTGGGTCGACCTAATCGCTCCCAACGATCCCGAATATCTTCATTACTAATCATATCCCTCCGAGTATGGCTTATATTTCTAGTTATTGCTAATTGTTTAAAAGTGAGCAAAAGAAAGAAAAAAAGAAAAGAAGAGATAATATAAGTAAACTATCGAATTCACATATGGACCGTGACGAGTATAGACCCGAACCGAGCCCGCTTATAGTGTATCTATGTATATATAGTTGTCTTTGAATGGTGATTATATATATATATATATATATATATATATATATATATATATATTATGTTCAAAGCACGATTAATATAACATTTTAAGTGCTCGTATCTAAAACTTTATTATATTAATTGTTGCTACGAATACAAAATCGGCAAATTTATTAATATTTTTTAAAAAGAAGACTTGTTTAAAAAGAGCTATTTTCGTCTCTTTGAGATAAAACAATAAGAATATTTAAGCATCGGTTGATACTTTTAATTTTAATTCGATTAATTTAAAAGTGTAAAATACTTATTATTTTTTATCAAATTTTGATTTGGATAATTCTAATTTACATTTATTAAATTAATTTTACATGTTTAAAACAAAACAAAATCCGAGAAAAATTGATTTTCTATTTAAATGAAGAAATACTATTTTTTAATTTTTGGTAAATATTATTTAAGGTTTAGCTCATTTTACTTGTCATGTTGTTTTTTGCATGGTTTTTTAAGAAAACGTCGATTATAATTATAATTTGACTAATTTACCTTATTCATTATTTGATTTCCATTTGATATATGTTTTTTACGACATTAATCTCTTTTCACATTTATTGGAGTAAGAATAAAAATAAAAAAAAGTAATTAACTTTTATCTTATTCTAAAATATAAATATTTAAAGTATATTTATTTTAGTACACACTACAACAAATAAATGACATGGCGGAATAGCAAATATCACAATACCCATTAATAGCTAGATTAGATCTCGTGCTAATATAAAAAAAGAAAGAAAATTGTATGGTTTGATTACCTAACCTTTTGAAGAAAAGCGATTTCGTTTCCAAAAGATGAAAATAATGGATTGATACGCAACGTGCTTCCACGCAATGAATCCGTCATTATTGACTCAATGAGATACTTTGGAAATTACATGAATATTGTTTGATTTTTTAATATGGGGTGCATTTTTTTTTTGACATTATTAATTTTGCACTATTTTTATGCATCTATATATATATATATATATATATATATATATATATATATATATATATGTTCAAAACACGATTAATATAACATTTAGTTTGTATTAAAATCTAAAACTTTATTATATTAGTGTTTACAACTTATATCTTAATACAAAGTTAAGAATGACTTTTTTTTTTACATTATTTTTTTTATCATAATATGGAGTTCCAATGGGCACTTTTCTTTTTTTATATTGATTGATTTTGTTAATATACAAACAATCCACTTTTTTATCGTGAGTTTGGAGATGGTGGGTTTCACCTTTTTTTTTTTTTTTTTTTTTATATATTGCTTGATGTTGTTTAGTATGGGGTCCACCCTTTATGTCGCTCCTTTTTTTTTTGGACGGATTTATTAGTTTGCACTATTTTTATGCATATAATATATATACATATATTATGTTCAAAACACGATTAATATAACATTGTAGTTTGTGCTCTGTATCTAAAACTTTATTATATTAGTGTTTGCTACGAATAAAAGTGTAACTTCTTTTTTTAATATTATATATTTTTTTAATATGAGGTTCAATTTTTTTTTTTTTTAATATTGCTTGATTTTATTAATATAGGGTCAAACCAACTTTATTTTTTTACACAATGCCTCGTAGTTTGGAGATGGTGAGTTCCAATTTTTTTCTTCCTTTTTTTTTTAATTGCTCATATGTTATTTAGTATGGGGTCCACCCCTTTTTTTTTAAGACAACGGACGATGAAGCATGAGTCTAAACCCATGCTTTATATAGTTTCTTCTTTTTTTTATTTTTATTTTTTATATTGCTTGGTCTTATTTAGTATGGGGCCCACCCTTTTGGACATTATTAGTTTGCAATATTTTTATGCATATATATAGACTATGTTCAAAACCTGTAACGATTAATATAACATTGTAGTTTGTCTTCGTATCTAAACCTTATTATATTAGTATTTGCTACGAATACAAAGCGACGACTTTTTTTTTTGACATTGTTTGTTTTTTAATATGGGACTCGCTTTTTTTTTTTTTTTTTATTGCTTGATTTTGTCAATATGGGAAATCCGTTTTTTAAAGTGAGTTTGGAGATGGTGGGTTCCACTATTTTATATATATATATAAGTATTTTAAGTATGTTGTTGTACAATAATTTCATTTGCTCTCACTAATGGGTTGATACGCATGTGACAATAAATCCATCATTATTGATTTAATTGTTTGATTTTCTAAGCATTTTTGTATTTTAAGTATGTTTCTGTGTTTTTTAATATGGGATTCACTTTTTTTTTTGATATTGCTTGATTTTGTTAATATGAGATCCACTTTTTTTCTTGTGAGTTTGGATGTGGTGGGTTCAACACACACCCCCAAACCAATGTTTTTCTCTCTCTCTTTTTTTTTTTTTTTTTTTTAAATTCTTGGTTGGTGTTTAATATGGAACCCACAATTTTTTTTAAATATTAGTAGTTGTTTAAAATATCTGGGCCACAATTTTTTTTAAATATTAGTAGTTGTTTTTAAATATTAGCAGTTGTTTAAAATATGTGGGCCCATATATTTTTTACTAATGGGTTGATACGCATGTGATAATAAATCCATCATTATTGATTTAATTGTTTGATTTTCTAAGCATTTTTGTATTTTAAGTATGTTGCTGTGTTTTTTTTTAATATGGGATTCACTTTTTTTTTTTTTGATATTGCTTGATTTTGTTAATATGAGATCAAGCCTTTTTTTGTGAGTTTGGATGTGGTGGGTTCCACTTGTTTTTCTCTCTCTTTTTTTAAAATTCATGGTTGGTGTTTAATATAGGACCCACAATTTTTTTTAAATATTAGTAGTTGTTTAAAAGGAATTCTACATAGCATAACTAACTCTATTACATATTTATATATAGTAGCTATAGTTTAAAATAATTACATTCCATAGCTAAAAGTTGTATGTTAATGACACTTATTAGCTATTAAGGTAAAAATACTGACTATCTCTCTCCTCTCTCTCCTCTCTCTAACGTCTACAACTCTCTCTCTCTCTAACGTCCCTTCGCTCTCTCTTCCATTTTCTCTCTCCTTACCTCCACCACCATGGCCGACGTCAAAACCATCCTCGGCTCTTCCCCAATTTTATCGATCTCTCAAGAAATAAGGATGGAGGAAAAAGAAACATAAGTTGGAGGAAGCTTACGAACATCGATCTCAAGAAATAAGGATGGAGGAAAAAAAAAAGGTTGGGGAGAACATGGAGAAAAGCAAAATGAGCCATTATGTATCAATTAAAAAGGGTCGAATTAAGACACACCACCTCGTTTTTCCTCCGGATACGTACCGGTGGGTCTCGTCCGAGTCTTGCTCCTTCCCCTTCTTTCTTCCGTCATCATCTTCTCCCGTCTGTTGAATTTTATTTTTGTATTCGAGTTTTTGAGTGTATTCATTAGTTGTTGTTGAGTGTATTCGTTAGTTGTTGTTGAATACGGAATTTTGAAGTGTATACAAATGAATATAGTGAAATTTAATTCTTTGTATTCGGTTTTTAGTGTATTCATTAATTTTTTTAGTGCAAAATTCTGTATTTTGGGGTGTATTTTGAAGGATTTTTTTTTTTTTTTGTATACAATCGGTTTTAAATACAATGTAAAAGTAGCTATAGATGAATACATTTGACATGAATACAGTTGAGTTGAATACATATGACTTATACGAGTCAAAAGAATTTTTGAAATTTTTTTATTCGACGCACAGTATTCATGAATCCGTTAGGCCGTTTTATGAATACGGTCCTGAGCCATTTTTCGAATACGGATCAGAATGACTTCATCGCACGATCTAAGAGTTACGAAATGTAAATATTGAAACTACAGCTATGGCAAAATTTAAACCCCCAAAGTGTAGTCATTTATGTAAAATTCCCTTGTTTAAAATATCTGGGCCACAATTTTTTTTTTAAAATATTAGTAGTTGTTTTTAAATATTAGCAGTTGTTTAAAATATGTGGGCCCATATATTTTTTTTTTAATATTAGTAGTTGTTTAAAATATGTGGGCCCATAAAATATGTGGGCTTGATTAATATGGGGCCCAAAATTTATTTATTTTTTTACATTTTTTTTTTCAATATTGCTTGATTTTATTAATATGGGGTTCACTTTTTTTTTTCCCATGATTTTGGATGTGGTGGGTTCCACAAATTTTTTTTAAGTTTAATATGGGGCCCACAATTTTTTTTTTTACAATTTTTTTATATAGACTATGTTCAAAACACGATTAATATAACATTGTAGTTTGTGCTTCGTATCTAAACCTTTATTATATTAGTATTTGCTACGAATACAAAGCCTGCACTTTTTTTTTTTTGACATTGTTTGTTTTTTTAATATGGGACTCGCTTTTTTTTTTTTTTTTTTTTATTGCTTGATTTTGTCGATATAGGATATCCGTTTTTTAAAGTGAGTTTGGAGATGGTGGGTTCCACTATTTTATATATATATAAGTATTTTAAGTATGTTGTTGTACTGATAATTTCATTTCTTTCTCACTTCAATGGGTTGATACGCATGTGACAATAAATCCATCATTATTGATTTAATTGTTTGATTTTCTAAGCATTTTTGTATTTTAAGTATGTTTCTGTATTTTTTTAATATGGGATTCATTTTTTTTTTTTGATTAATTCTTGATTTTGTTAATATGAGATCCAAGGAAATTTTTTTTTCTTGTGAGTTTGGATGTGGTGGGTTCCACTTGTTTTTCTTCTCTTTTTTTTTTTTTTTTAATTCTTGGTTGGTGTTTAATATGGAGCCCACAATTTTTTTTAAATATTAGTAGTTGTTTAAAATATAGATTCCACAATTTTTTTTAAATATTAGTAGTTGTTTTTAAATATTAGCAGTTGTTTAAAATATGTGGGCCCATATATTTTTTACTAATGGGTTGATACGCATGTGATAATAAATCCATCATTATTGATTTTCTAAGCATTTTTGTATTTTAAGTATGTTCTTGTGTTTTTTAATATGGGATTCACTTTTTTTTTTTTTTGATATTCTTGATTTTGTTAATATACAGATCCAACAACCCAAATTTTTTCTTGTGAGTTTGGATGTGGTGGGTTCTTCAAACTTGTTTTTCTTCTTTTTTTTTTTTTTTAAATTCTTGTTGGTGTTTAATATGAGACCCACAATTTTTTTAAATATTAGTAGTTGTTTAAAATATCTGGGCCACAATTTTTTTTTTAAAATATTAGTAGTTGTTTTTAAATATTAGCAGTTGTTTAAAATATGTGGGCCCATATTTTTTTTTTAATATTAGTAGTTGTTTAAAATACATTTTTTTGCGCGGAGTGCCACACACTTTTACAATGGTCTTTAAATTTTGCCCCTCATATTTGTGGTCTTTAAATTATACCCCATCACATTAACCCACTTCCAATCAGTCTTTAATTTTTGCCCCATTATAAGCATTCGAACTTTGAATATTTCACAACACACAAATCATAAGGTTCGAACCCCCGCTCAACATAAATTAAAAAAAAAATTGCAAGCCAAGGTTTCCAGGTCGCGTGTATGCGACCCGGCAATATTTTGTTGAGCTTACATCAATTAATTTTAGAAGACCGAAAAGAGGACGATTTTTGGCCTTCGCAGGCGGGAGACTTGGCGTAAGTATGCACTTCTTTTTTTTTTTTTTTTTTTTTTGTTCGGTTTAACTTTGACTAATTCCTTCACAAATCTTTTATCACTTGGGGGCATACTTTTAATGGGCAAACTTTTATGTTCTACCGGCATTTTACACAATTGCTGGCACCATCAATTATCGGCGACCGGCCCACATGAATTTCAGACGATTTTTTTCATAATTTATTTGTACTTTTGCCGGAATCCCAAAATTTTCCTAATTCCTTCACAATAGTTATGCGGTGGGGGCTATATCTTAAAATAAAACTTTTAAAGTCAAGAATCCCGACTTTGTATCCCGAAATAGTTTTTGTCCTTAATTATCATAATTAATCCGTATTATTCAATGTACAAAATACGGTTCTAACACAATCACGCCAGTATCGGGTCGGCGTAACTTTAATTCCTTCATAAGTGTATCACGGTTAGCGGCATAGCGAAATTTAAACTACGCCTTGCGATTTTTTTTAAAAAATTTTGTACGCGCGTGGGTTCGAGCAAAACTGGAACTTATGGGTGTTAAAATAAGGGCAAAATTTAAACATTTCAAATATGAGGGGCAAAATTTAAAGCAGACCACCCTACCTAAGAAGAATGATTACTCTCCTTTTCTATGGTCCTCGTTTAAATATGTGGGCCCATAAAATATGTACTTCTTGATTAATATGGGGCCCAATTTTTTTTTTTTTTTTTACATTTTTTTTTTTCAATATTCTTGATTTTATTAATATGGGGTTCACTTTTTTTTCCCATTATTTTGGATGTGATGGGTTCCACAATTTTTTTTTAAGTTTAATATGGGCCCAAAAATTTTTTTTTTTTAGGGCTTGATTAATATGGGGCCCAAATTTTTTTTTTTTTTTTATGAGGGGTCCACAACGGACGACCATAAAGTGCCCCCAAACTCCCTCTTCTAAATAGTAGTAGGGGTCCACAACGGACGACCATAAAGTGCCCCCAAACTCCCTCTTCTAAATAGTAGTAAAGTAAAGTAAAGTAATTAGAACGGAGGGGGGAGTACTTAAGTTAGGAACTAGCATAATACTTTCTATTTTTCTTTATATCCTAATCCTACCACTATTTGTATTTGTCGAGTCAAAAAAAAAACCCAAACAAATTCTAATTTTGAAATGTTACTCACATTATTATTCTAGAAAGTTCTAACTCCTAACAAATCATAGCCGTTCAAATTAAATTCTCTACCTCAATAAAACCAAACATATCCCACACACAAATCTAACTCCTCTCACTCTTTTTCCTCCATTTAACCCAACACCTCAAGTCAAGAACCTTTCAATCGGTACGTAAAATACCAATTAACATACAATTAGTCGATTTTACACTTTTTGATTCTTAATTTTGATTGTGTAATTTTGTAGATCTATATAATTAAAGATGTTTGGAAGGGCACCAAAGAAGAGTGATAATACAAAGTATTATGAGATCTTAGGAGTTCCTAAAACTGCTTCTCAAGATGATCTTAAAAAAGCTTATCGTAAAGCTGCCATTAAAAATCATCCTGATAAGGGAGGTGATCCTGAAAAGGTAATAATGATACTTTTTCACTGCTTTTTTTTTTTCCTAGGGTTTCTATTTATTTTTTTAGATCTGTAATCTTTTTACCCTGTTGTTGAGGTCAGTAAAATCTTAATTTAAAATAGTTGGAGTCTATCTGTTTGGTTTTAAATTTTGTTTTTCTTAGTTGAATTAGATTAAATTGACCTATAATGTGACCTTGTCGGATTTAGCTGAACTATAATAGAGGTTTTGCACCTAATATACTAGGTAGGAGTGGCGGAAAATTACCTTGTATATACAAGGTTAAAATTATTTTGTGTATTTATATCGTAAATGTTGAATCCCCTTGGCTTTGTTGTGTATTTACTTCTTCATATTTTGAACCCCTTTAGTGAAAATCCTGGTTTCTCCACGGGTAATATAACATTGTGTTTAGGTTTTGTAGATCGTGATTAAACTATGCGTCTAACGTAAACTAGTTGGAGTTTGTACCTACGGTTCTGAATTTTGCTTTCTTAGTTGAGGTAGATTAAAATGAGCTATAATGTACCAGTATTGGTTCTGTAATTAGACCCTTAGAGGTATTGCACGCGATATAACATAGTTTTTTAGGTTTTTATTAATTGGGAAGTAAACCAATATTGGTTCTGTAATTGGACCTTCACATATAGCTTAACTATAATAGAGATATTTTAGGTTTTGTAGATTAATTGTGTCATTCATGTTCTGGATGCAAGAAATCTCATGAATCTAGATTAGTCTCCTTATTTGGTTCTTTTAGTTTTTAAGAGCTAGATGAAGCTTATTATGTTCTTATTGTCAGTCGATGGATTATTTGTGTTCTTTGGTTCTTTCAGTTTAAAGAGCTTGCCCAAGCTTATGAGGTCTTGAGTGACCCGGAGAAGCGTGACATATATGATCAGTATGGTGAGGATGCTCTAAAGGAAGGAATGGGCGCTGGAGGTGGTGGACATGACCCATTTGACATATTCCAATCATTCTTTGGTGGTGGAAGTCCCTTTGGTGGTATGTTTTCTGCACACATTTGAAATTGATTTTTTTTTTGTTTTTTTTTTTGTTTTCATGTCTTGTCAATTATTTCCTCTCATACAATTATTCTCATGTCCAGGCGGTGGAAGCAGCAGAGGTAGAAGACAAAAAAGAGGAGAGGATGTTGTCCACCCTCTCAAGGTTTCTTTGGAGGATCTTTACAATGGGACATCAAAGAAGCTTTCACTATCTCGCAATGTGTTGTGCGCAAAGTGCAAGGGGTGAGTTTGTAGTGTGGTTATTTATATTTCAACTTCGTTTGTTATTTATTTATTTATGTAGTGAAGTGGAGTGAGTGCCAGGGCTTAGTGCCTCTTACTATCTCGCAATATGCGATGATCATGATTGTGCTATGTTGTGATTTCCAGTAAAGGGTCCAAGTCAGGTGCTTCAATGAAGTGTTCTGGCTGTCAAGGGTCTGGAATGAAAGTTTCTATCAGACAGCTTGGTCCATCCATGATCCAGCAGATGCAGCACCCTTGCAATGAGTGTAAGGGTACTGGTGAGACAATCAATGATAAAGATAGGTGCTCACAGTGTAAGGGTGAGAAGGTTGTGCAGGAGAAGAAGGTGTTGGAAGTTCATGTGGAGAAGGGTATGCAGAATGGGCAGAAGGTAACATTCCCAGGCGAGGCAGATGAAGCGGTAAGATACGTGCGGTCACATTTTTGAAATGATATGCTTATAATGTCTGAGACTTGACATGATTTGTGCTTTTGCAGCCAGAAACTATCACTGGAGACATAGTCTTTGTCTTGCAACAAAAGGAACATCCTAAGTTCAAGCGAAAGGGAGATGATCTTTTTGTTGAGCACACATTGACATTGACTGAGGCCCTATGTGGTTTCCAGTTCGTCTTGACTCATCTAGACAACAGACAGCTGCTCATTAAGTCCCAACCTGGTGAAGTTGTCAAGCCTGGTATGCCCGAAGAACTCCTAATTACCTTTAAAAGATTATGTTTAATGTAATGGAGTCTGTACCATCAGTTAATTCCCCTGGCAAGTGCCAATCCCAGCTTTTTTTTGCAATGCTAGTCCTAGGATTACCCTCATATATTTGCCATTTATACTAGTAATAAAAGTTTACCTATTTATATTGTTTTCTTCAAGCTCTCAAACAGACAGAAGACCATTCAACTCCTTCCGCTTTTTTGATACTTGATGTTTCTTTTTCCTTTCTTAGGTTCTAATGCAACTATGTTGATTCAGATGGTCATGTGTATTTATTATTTAAGCCTTCTCTCTCTCTCTCTCTCTCACACACTCACACACACACACACACACACACACACACACACACAGAGGTTCAGGGAGGGGGAGAGAGGTATATTCTATCTGTATGCAGCCCTTGGTTAAATTTGGTTTCTAATGGATATATCTGTAGGCTGTGATGCTGAAAATATGTTATGAATACTGACCACAACTTTTTTCTTTGGCTCTGCAGATCAGTTTAAGGCTATCAACGATGAAGGAATGCCGATGTACCAAAGGCCTTTTATGAGAGGTAAACTGTACATTCACTTCACTGTTGATTTCCCCGAGTCATTAACACCAGAGCAGTGCAAGAACCTTGAGGCCGTGCTGCCTCCAAAACCCAAATTGCAAGTGTCTGAAATGGAATTGGACGAGTGTGAAGAGACTACTTTGCATGATGTGAACATTGAGGACGAGATGCGAAGGAAGCAGCAAGCTGCCCAAGAGGCATACGACGAAGATGATGATATGCATGGTGGTGGTGCACAGAGAGTCCAATGTGCTCAGCAGTAATTTGGTAGTGTTCTGGTAATTGCTATCTTATCATGGGGGTAGATTACTAGTAAAGGACTTGGATATTTTTCTTATGCAAACTGACACTATGGGCAGAATTTTACTGCTTGACTATTGCTAGTGTGCTTACATGTTTACGCAATTTGTTTTGATTCGTTATTTTATTCAATAATCCTTTATAATTCGAATTAGTTTTTGAAACTATCGTGATCCGGCCTAAAGAAATGTTGAAAATAGTTGTCTGGTTTCATTTCACAAATAACTTAAATCCTCTCTTATATAGTTCTTAATTATAAAAATTTCAAGAATTATAATGCATTTAACTAATCCTCTCATAAAACATGGAAATAATATGTTCCCCAGAACCTTTTTTTGTCCCCAAAGATTTCCCAATTGAAGAAATAGACCTTTTTTTGTCCCCAAAGAAAACCTTATCAAATTTGGTCTCCGTCTATTTTTTTATACAATTGCTTCTGAATGAACATAGACTTTTAACCGACGCGATCCGTCGGTTATCTTGAGGAAAAAAAGTTGAGGTTAGATAACTTTTCTTTTGATTAATGTCCCAATAAAAAAATAGACGATGATTTGACCTGGTTTTCTTTTGTTTGTCCCAAAAGATTTGACCCGGTTGTGTAAGAGGTGTGGTGTTTTTAGCTCCCCCAATCACTTGCAGCTAATGCATGGTTCTTCTTGTTTTAAACTATTTACGAATTGGTGTCACTTATTTTCTACTAAGCACTTCAATTTTCACATTCCAAACTATTAAACTACTTATGTACTAATCTATATTATAATCAGTTCAAATATTTTTGTTTAAAGTTGCACGAGAAAAAGGATTAAATTTATTGGGCAGGAGAGAGAGCACACCAAGTAAAAGAAGTCCAATGAAGTGGTGACATATGAATTGGATCAAGAGAATATTAGAATACCACCTTATGTCATTCTAAAATTTAATGTGGCATCTAAGCACCCAACTATCCTGATATTTTTAACATTTCAACCTACTATATATGCGGTAATTGTGAGCTTAATCGACTTAAAAGTTCCTTTTAAGTTTCAAAACTAATTCTACAAATGAACATTTAAATGTTTACGTGAAAGTGTTGAAACTAATAATAAACCGTTGATTTATTTGGCAAAACAGTGTTGATATGTAGTGGTGTTCAGAAAACACAACAAAAGCTATGGGCAGTTGCGGATTTTGGATTTTCACTCATGGTGTTCGGAAAACACAATAAAAGCTAAATATAAAAAATAATGTTGTCCCTCGGAATCTAATCTAGGAGACTAGGACGCTAGAGACAATTTTGAACACCCTGGATCGCTCAAGTGTTGCCTTTGTTGAGTGTATTCAAAAGTTAATATATGTACATAACCAAAAAAAATCTACTCTATCTATACAATGTAATTTTTTGCCGCCCCACCCTCTGAATCCGCCCCTGGCCATGGGGCTTCTACTACTACTACTAGGATCATACTGATCATTACTAGTTTGTCCACAGGGAATATTACAACCCCGGATGAGTACAAAAACGTATACAATGGGAAACAACAGTGGATTCCCATCGTGGGTTCTGCATTATCAAAAGACTGCCTAGAGAGTTTACGGACAGTAGTTCTTCCTTCCAGATCATGCTGGTAAGTTTACTTAACATCTGCCACTGAGAAAGAGTCAACGAAATGATCCTTGAGCACTTCCAATTTTACAAACCAAACAAGGAGTTTATGATCATGAGCGGAAAATGTTTTCTAATCAAACTACGTTGCTTCATCAAATATGCAAACCAAATCAAACTAACAACTACATACAACAACATTACATACATACCCTGTGTAATTTCACAAGTGGGGTCTGGGGAGGGTGGAATGTACGCAGGTTTTACCCCTACATTGGGAGATAGGTTATTTCCTATAAACCCTCGGCTCAAAGAAAAGCAAACAAAAACAATCCAGAAAAAGAAATTACCAAAGTAAAGAAACAACAGATAATAACAAAAATCAATCTGAAAAAGATGTATCTTCCTAAACTTATTTTATATATATACAAAGCTATTGAGATTGCATCGTTGCCATCTACTAATAACAAAAGCTTGGAGTTCACTTCACTAAATTCTAGTTGTGTTTTTTGTTGAAAGAAACATACTCCTCTGCTCAGACACTTTTCACTTTTCGAGATTCAAAATTTTTAATTTTGACTGAACGTAAAATTTTTAATTTTTTGAGATAAAATTTGTATATTTAGAAACTACCAAAAAAAAAAAAAAACCCATTTCAATTCACAGGGAAACGTCTAGACAAGAGAGCGGATGCAATCAGAGTCTGTAGAGGGAGTCTCAAGATAAAAACTCCAACTGCATCTATAATCTCGTCTAAATACTGCCCATGCATCTTTTTGGCATTCTCGACTGAATTGTCTTCTAAATTCTTATAATGTGTGTAGACAAACAAAACATGTATCAAAACAGAACCAATGCAAATGAAATTGATTTAGCACAACAACATATTATTCAATGATGATGATAACACACAAGAATATATTGGAGGCTCCAAATAACCTCTACTACAAAGCGTTTCACTTTTATAATGGAATATGGCACAAAACTAGTCTGGCCAAACTTATCTAACTTTAATTAATGATTAAAAACAACTTAATATTTAGAAGAAACTACGGTCAAAAAAGCTTTAATTGTTGAGAGTGGGATTTGAACCCACGCCCTTTCGGACCAGAACCTTAATCTGGCGCCTTAGACCAACTCGGCCATCTCAACATGTGTTGGCTGATATTCTTAAAATTATATTACTTACAGAATCGTTTAGGAGTATTATTCTTCTTTCATTTTTATTTTCTAAACAGTAACACTTTGCAATTGTGATGTAAACTTGTAGCTTATGTTGTTCACTTTACTTTGTTGATCTGGTAAAAGAACAAGTTTTGAAAGTAAGATTTGTTATATTGACCAGTGGATATAAGGTAAATCCTATATAAAGAAAAAAAAATCTTGTTTTTAGAGGTAGTTTTTGAGACTTAATCAACCCCAATGACCTTTGGAGACTACACCGTTATTTAAGTTAATTGCAAGAGTTCTCGCATTTGTTTTGCCACTAATATCCCTCATTATTCTTGCCATTACCCAACATTTTAATCAAAGTTCTGCTTATCGATCTGTAAGTTTTACATTAATCTTAGATTTTTATTTATAAAAAATTATTGCCCAAAGAAGCATAACTCTAATTGAATTTTTGGTTTGTGGTAAGCTCAAATTGCAGTTATATGCTCTTTGCAATTGTGATTGGATTTGTGTGCACACTCCTACAAACTGCCTTGACAATATTTCTTTTTTTGGTGGTAAAAGTATTTATATTAAAACGCACTTACTTACATACAAACTGAGGCATCTCCCATTACAATATTCAGGCCAAAATATTGGTGGGCTTGTCTTGGTTCATTATCCTTTGGTCGATGTTTTATTTAAATATATTTGTAATAGCATTAATATTGATGTCCTGCTATGTTTTATTAAACCCCCTCCATTTGTATATGATTATAATGCTAATAACCCTTCAAATTGGTCATTCAGAAGAAGGGCCACATTTTGTAAACTAATTAATATATAAATATGTCTTTTGAAGCAAAAACAAAAAAGCAAAAAACAAACACAAAAACAAAATCAAAAATAAAATTCTTCTAGGACACCTAAACTCAGTGCCGGCTCAATGGGAGGCAACTAAGGCAATTGCCTTAGGCCCTCCAAAATTTATTGTTTTATATATTATTTATATATCATAAAAGCATTATTAATAAAAAGATATTATAATTTTTTTAAATGTGATAGAGGATTTTCAGATAAATAACTCAAATTTCATAACAAACACGTATATATAAAAATGACTAATTTGATGACCATATTGATAAAAAAGTTTTTAAAAACAATAGTATTTTTTTTTAGAGCTGATAATTTTAATTTGATGTCGTTGTTCACTTCAAATTAAATGGACAACTATTACAAATGTATTAAATTATGTTGACATATACTTAATGATAAATGAATTGCTATTGTTAGAGTAAGCGGATTATATAAAGAAGTAGTGTTTTTCTTTAAAAGAAAATAGTAAACAAGCATTTGTAAATAAAGTTACAGTGGGAGCTAGCAGATACTCCATCGAAAAATCAAGCTATGTACAAAATTGTTAACGAAAAAATTATTTTATTAATAAACTTAAGGCCTCTTATTATGATTTGGCTTTAGGCCACTAATTTCGTTAAGCCGCCCCTGCCTAAACTTATGAATATTGACGTTAAGTAAGATGAAATAAACTCTTGTATTTTGTATATACATAAACGTTTACACTACTGTGGTCCTATTTGATGTAACCTGCGGAACAATGAATTTTTTATACAAGGCATTTAAAAATAGCAATTTAGGTACCCCATGTGTAGCATCCCCGGGAGGATGTCACTTACGAAACAAAAGCTAATTTCACACTTACAACGTTCAGAAGAATTTATATCAAAATATATTCACAATAATTTAGTGGCGGAAATAGGCCCATGCGAAAAAGTTTAAAAGTACGATATTTTCTTTCTTAACAAAACACTTCGTAACATCCCTTGAAGAAATACAATATCAGAGTAGCAATTTAATACAGTAGCACCCTTCTTGAATAATCAAAATGTTGAAGCAACTTCCTAATGAAATTATATTTCCATTCAACACTATTGCAAGTTCATATTATACACGAATTTCAAACGTGTGAATATCAAAAGAAAACTAGTCTCCTCCTTGGTACATAATTACAAGACAAAATTTAAATTTAGTACATGCCATGACTTGGGTTGAAATACCTTTCCAAGACTATGATGTCATTGTCGGTATGGATTGTCTTCATAGATACCATGCAGTAGTGGATTGTAGGTCAAAGCGTGTGACCTTTAGAGCTCTTTCATTTTCACACATCATTGTTCAAGGCGAAAGATCATTGACATCCAATATTATCTCCGCGGTTGTGGCAAGAAAGATGGTTAGTCAGGGTTGTGAAGCTTATCTTGCTCATATATTTGATACACACCTAGAAAGTCCAAGCCTTAAGGATATACCAGTTGTATGTGAATTTTCTGATGTTTTCCCTGAAAATCTTCCTGAATTGCCCCCGGAAAGGGAAGTTGAATTTCCTATAGAGGTTATTCCTGGAACCACTCCTATTTCTACAACTCCTTACTGAATGACTCTAGCAGAATTGAAGGAGTTGAAAATTCAATTACAAGAACTTCTTGAGAAAGGTTTTATTCGCCCAAGTGTTTCTCCTTGGGGAGCTCCTGTTTTATTTGTGAAAAAGAAAGATGGAACTCTTAGGCTTTGTATTAATTACCAACAATTGAACAAGGTAACAATTAAGAATAGATATCCACCGCCTAGGATAGATGATTTATTTGACCAGCTAAAGGGGATGCTACACCATGTGCCATTACACTGGAAATTTCTTATGTCAAGGGAATTAAAAACTTAAATAAAACAAAAAAAATTGTTATAATTTCACAATCCTTTCTTTAACTTAGCCCCGGTAACGTTTGATATGACTTAATTATTTTAGTGGATGCGAAAATAAAATTTTTAATTTGTCTTGTACATTATATGAATAAAATGATGAACAAAAGTGTTAAGAAATATTTCAAGAATTAGTTTGACATATGTAAATCGCATCAACGTTTGAATAAGAAGGTATCACTCTAATTTCTATTGTCATACCCTATTTTAACCGGGGTCAAAATAGTTTACAACATCCGGGTAATTCCGGGGTTACGTAAAGTTAAGGAGTCGCCACCTAATTATTTATGGTGAATTAGGACACCTAAAGTTTATTAAAGTAGTTATTTAAAGTTAGCTTTGTTAAAGGTCTGCGAAACTTAAGATTCTAGGTAAGGGTTCAATTAGTCTAAAGGGAAGGTATTAGGCACCCTTTAAGACCCATTAACAATGGTTAACCGACCGGACTTATGATTAGTTAGGCTAAGTGTGAATATAGTATTTTTAAATATTTAAGAAAATATCTTAAGTATTCTTAAAGTTATTTAAAGTAAAACTTGTAGAAAATAATAGTTGCATAAAGAGTTTAGTTAAAAAATAAACTAAAAGAAATAGGACATGTGATGTTTATATATGTATTTGGAGAAAAGTGAGTTATGCCGACTCACAAATTAAAAGAGTTATTGTAAGATTAATGTTAAAGAAATTTTAAAGGTTTCATATAAAGATATATTGTGCTAAAGTTGTTTTAAAACAAATATGTATTTCAAGTGTTGGAAAGGAACTAAAGTGAAAAGTTATCCGTTGAAACTAATGCCTTTTATTTCTTAGAATAAGCTAACATTAGTGTAAGATTCGTGACGTTTTAAACTTCTAAGGTAGTAAACATAAATTATGATTCTCTTAGCTAAAAGATGTAGTCATGCTATTTTGAAAATCAATTACTTAAATAAATGTTGTAGATACCATAAATAGTTTTAAAAATAGAAGTGAATGTAATTTGTGAAATTAACTACCCATTATTAAACTAAAACCCTTAATGTCACTAAGGTTTATTTAATGGGAAAACTACGTATATATACATGTTAAAGGAGAAATATTTACGAAACGTAACGATAGTTTTCCTTATTTACAAAACATAACGATATATTACAAAACATGACGGATTTTCATATATTTTTCGTTTTTTTTTTTTTTTCCGTAATATATATATATTTTTAAAAAAAAATATTTTTTATATATATTTTTTTAAATATTAATTTTTTTTTTTGCTCAATGGCTTAAAAAAAATTACCTCATATTTCGTGTATGAAAGTTGTATGAAATGTGTATGTGTGAGCAAAATTTTTAATATAATTTTCATATACAAAATTTTGAATAGCGAAAAACTTTAAGCCTTGAATATTGTATGAAAATTGTTACAATGTTGTTGTAGTTGTATTAATTTTCCGTAAACCTAATATGAAATTTATATACAAACAATGTGAATGAAATTCTAAGTCTTGAGGAAGATATACACATTTCATACCATTCTCAACATAAAATTTTAAGCATAATGTTTAAGCCTTGATCAAGATATATACATTTCATACACAAAAATTTGAGCGATTATTTTAAGTCTTGAATGTTGTATCAAAATGAAAGTTATATACAATGTTGTTGTAGTTGTATTAATTTTACGTAAATCTAACATGAACTTTATACATGAAAATGTGAGCGAAATTTTAAGACATGAGCAAGATACAAATTTCATATTGTTTTCATACACACAATTTTGAGCGGATTTTTTAAGCCTTGAACGAGATATACACATTTCATACATTTTTCATACACTAAATTTTGAGCAAACTTTTTAAGTCTTGAGCGAGATATACACATTTCATACAACTTTCATACATAAGTTTTTGAGCAAAAAAAAAATATTAATTTTTTAAAAAAATAAAAATAAATTTTAAAAAAATATTTTTTAAAAAAAATAAAAAAATATTTTTTTAAAAAATGATTTTTAAAAAATAAAAAATAATTTAATTTTTTTTTTTTTTTTTTTTAAATATAAAGCATGTTTTGTATAGGATTTGTAATGTTATGTTTTGTAAATATAAAACTATCGTCACGTTTAAGTAAATATTTCTCCTTAAGACATATATATGTCAAAGACTACTTATTTAATCTAGTGAGGCAAAAATAAAATGTTAGTCATATAAGGCAAATAAAATACACAACCATAAAAATAAGGAAGAGAGGAAAAGGTTAAATGGATACGGCCCCGTTTATTAAGGCCCAATTCTTTAACGAGTTCACGTTATTGGGCTTAGAGCCAAAATAAATTCATTTATATGGTCGCGAATAAGCCTACTGTCTATCAAGACTTTGGCCTGATTTTGTTTTCTATTTGTCTTTGCGAACCCACAACTCGAGAAGAAGATGTTTTGGGCTTTGGCCCAACGCCAAATGCGGAAGGAGATGACGAGTCGCTTGGACTCGTATGCGATAGTCATGCATAAAATGAAAGAAAAAGATTAGTATATAGTCAACGAATAAGATTAGACATGTAAAATATAAGTTCAAAACAAATCAGTAGGTTTATATATATCATATGTATGTTCAAGTATATCTCATGTATACATGTTTATAAGGATGTATTGGCTAAAGTATACCCGTCGTATACATACATATACATAATCAATACAAGTATACCTAGCATGTCAAGTCAATAGCAACATAAATATCACATGTTTTATGAGGGTAATCAATTAACACACGATTATCAATTAACCCACAGACAAATTAACCATTTTATCATCAATTCTAGTGACTTATTGTACTCAAAAGAACCAAACACAATAGTCCAATAAATTGCTGCCCGAAAGAAGGTAAGAGAAATATATATTCTACAGCCTCATTTAAACAAGTACCCAAACCAAAGTGCATTGTGTGTGTTGCAACAATCAAACGTAGAAATCCAAGAGATACATTCAAGAATATTCATGAGAACATTCTCCGCATTAGCAATAAAGAAAGGTGAAATGAACATGTATCTAACTAGCAAGATTTAATTGCTACCAATGCTACCAATTAACATAACTAGATCTTGTAGATCACTCATCAAGGCATGAATCACTGCATTATCATGTAATAGTTTTTTAGAATGTCAACTAAGTATGGTAATCTACATCAAGTACATATGGCAAGGCAATGGAACACATGATGGCAGACATTTCATTCACAAAGTTCAACAGTCACTTGCCTAAGTTTAAAGTCGCTAGACCGAGTTTTGAATGCTTAAACTCTTTTGAGTCCATTCGATTTTTATAGCACCGAACCAACAAGAAATTAAAGGTGCCCGTTTATAGTTTTTCGAACAAAATCACCAAAGAGGGAGCATCCAAAGGGTCGTGGTCGGCTTTATAGATCGCCAGTATCTCATTTAACCAACACTTATTCCCCATCGATTTAGATACTCTATTCCTCCAATTTGTCTCCTAGTTTCCTTTTAGCCCTTTATAACATACCAAGAAAGAGAGAGAGAGAGCACTTAACAAACACAAGAAAGCAAATAAAAAAAAAAGGGTCATGCCAAAAAAAGGAAAAGTAATAGAGTAAAATGCACAAAACCAAGATGAAAGAGACAACCAAGTTACAAAGATGTTTGAAGGAAGAGATTATGCAAAACTTATTCCATGATACATAATGACATATCTAAGGAGAATAATCAACTCTAGATAAAACGCAATCCAAGCAACAAACCGAGGTGACAAGAAGAATGCATCAGGGTAAGTTATCACATTCAAACTTAAGGAAATAGACTAGACAAGTCAAGAATCGATCCACGTACAAAACATAGTTAAGAAATAATTCTAGAAGAATGTGGCAAGAGACAATGCACAAGTACATACATGTGAAATTCACGTCATGAAAGACCTTAATGACACAAGCAAGAATAAAGTCAAACACATACTCCTTTGAAAGGGCAAAGACAAATAAACAAAGCAAGGCAAAAAAGGAGAAGTATGCAACTAATGGACAAGCCAAGGCAAATTTGGTTGATGAATAACTCAAACATTGATGTAGAGCCGAATGGAGTTTTTCCATACAAGAAGACATAGAGGGAACATTTCAAAGTGGGAAGGTATTTTCAGCTAGAACCAAGGAGTTGGCACCAATTAGGCATTTTAATCATTTTAGGCATGTCAGGATATGGGAACGAACTTTATAAGATCCTCAATATATTTAACTCAAACAAAATTCGAATGTCCGAGCATACACACATAACTTGCTCTTTAACACTTCCCTATGCTAGCCATTTGTTTACTTATGTAGCAATTCGTAATCATCCAAAAGGATCCCATGGTGTTATTATTCATACCAAAAGAGATCTTAGTCCAAAGTAGGTAGTGCTTAAGCCTTGAGGGTAGATAGTTATAAGAGAGCATACATCAAGTCAACCGTTAAAATAACTTCAACTCTAACCATTCAAAATCATACAACCGAGTTCTCTTTATAAGGTCAAACATAGACAATCCCGAAAATATTTAAAACATCAATTAACACTCAAAGAAGCAAGAGATAATAATATACCATCCGAGTTATTCTACATTATAGGCACGGAATCTTAAGATCAAGACCTATTACTTTATCTTATCAACTATATATAGTCCTTCATTCCCTAAATAAACTAGTTCCCCATTAACCTATTATACTACCTTATCTCGGTTAAGACTTTTGTTTCTAATGAACTAAATGCTTGGATATGGACCCTGTTTTCAATCCTTTTATGCAACTGAACTTCTAATATGAAAACCGTTAAGAGTCTTTTCAACCTATACTAGTCCATATTTAGAAAAAAATATTCCTTTCAAATCTATCTTTAAAAGGCCTAAACAAGTCTATATGATCTAAATCAAGTAGTAAATCACTAAAACGTATACATATTAGCTAAAGATTAATGAAGATCAAACGACAACACCATCAGCCGCAGGAACTAAAGAAAATTGAACTTAAACTAAGTTAACACATGAACACACGGACACTATTAATTGTCTATTAAACCGCAAAATCCAAACTAAACTAAGACATGACCCTACAAACATTATTAAAATCGAAACTAAGCTAGATAAACCCGATTATAATATTCTACATTAGTTTTAGATTCAACAAACTACAACAAACACACGAACATAGTAAACTTGTTGGAAGAAAACGAACACACCGACCTTTTGTGGGTGCAAAACTTGTCGACGTTCGAATTTATGCTCGAACTCGAAGAACCCGATTAAAGTAACAAAAATTTCCAACCAACAAATAGAGTAATTGTTGGCTGTTCCTTTTCGAATAAGGCTATCTTTGATGATTAAAATTTGTGTTTTTTCGGGGATTTTATGGTTTTTGATCCTTGTTTTTCCTCCCCTATACTCATCCGAATTCCCATTCTTTATAGGGTTGTCATTAAGGGTTTTAAGAGAAGAGAGAGAAAGGAGAGAGAGAGAGACGGGAGATGAGAGAGAGGAGCGGGGGAGAGAGATGAGTGGAGAGGAGCGGGGCGTGGGGAGAGGGAAGGAGAAGGGGAGCGGGAGAGAGAGATGAGGAGAGGGCGGTCGAGAGAGGGAAAGGAGAAAGAGAAAGAGATGTAGAGGTTAGGGTAAAAATAAGGGGAAATGGGTTGGGCCGGACCGGGTCGGGTATTTTATTGGACCGGGTAGGGATTAGAGGGTATTTTAGTTGATTAAATTAAAAGGATTGAATAATGTGGGTCGGGTATCAAAATGTGGGTTGATTATTTGGGTAGGAAAATAATACTGTATTTGTATTTTGGGCCATTAATTTGGCTGGAAATTGTGCATCCTTCCTCCGCTATTTAATTATTCTTGGGCTTCTTAATTTGATAAATAGTACAATATATGATATGTGAAGACAATTAACAATTAATATGTAGAAAATAAGGATTTAGCAAAGTGTTGTCTTGTAATTAATTTGACGGTCCGAACCCCAAAAATGAAACGATGACAAACATTAAAAATTTGTGATAAAGTAATGCTCATAATGTTGAAAATAACAGTAGGGATATTAATAGTAGTAGCAATGAAAATAGTGAAAAATAAAGTATTTAACTCATCAGTAAATTTAGAAAAACCCGAGTAAATTAAATAAAGGAGGGACAAAATTGGGTGTCAACAGATGCCCCTCTTCGACGGAGATGATGTAAGAGTTTTCGGGCGAAGAAGTTGACATAGTAGCCAATTTTGTTTCGATCAACAAATATGAATTTGTAAGAAAGTACTATTTAGGAGAATTTGGTGGAAAATATTATGAGGACAGAAGGAATTAGGGAAAATTACGGCCGAGCCTCAGTTTCGAGTTGCCTACATATCTCGGGTTGCACGAGAATCAGGCCATGTGTAGTTCGAGAGTTTTTGTGGATTTATAACTGTGCGGGGGTTGTAGACAGATGACAAGAATATTCGAGAATGGAACATATGTTTATAGCCTCCTAATTAGAAATGTGGCGCGCAACACACCTTTAATAAGACTCTCTAGACACGATGTAAATTCTCCAAAATGCCCTGGAAACCGAGTTATGGAAACGCTGGGGATGTAGAAGGAATGTAAGATTGTGAAGAGAGTTGATTGAAATAGAGTATTAGTAGGGAATATGAAAGAAAAATTGACCTACGTGGCACGTGTTTGTGGACGTAGGCGGAGTTGAGTTCGAGAGTAGATCCGTGACCTTTGCTTATGAGTTTGATATTCCTCTTCACAAGTTTGCCCCCGGGTTCCTTTTAAGATAAAGTTCCACGTTGCGCTGTGTCTCTGCATGTAGATTGTATTTTCTGTCAAAACTGAAATTTATGTCAAAATCAGTAATAAATTCTGGGATAAAGTTGAAAATGTGAAACTTATAAAGAAAGTAAAAAGATAATAAGTATGAGTATGAGAATGAGGGTGAAGCCGTGTGGCTTATAATGAGGCAACTCTAGGCCCAAATGTCATCTCCAAAGGATTGTCTTCGGGGACTTGAATGAATGCGCGATGTTTATGCGACTATCTCCGCCTGTATTTGAAGACTTTAATGATAATACGGCCCGGTATACTTCCGGACTCGATGATAAATGATATACGGTATTTAAAGTAAAATCGTTAAAGTAGATAAAGTGAATGGTAAAGTAAAGTAGTAAAGAGAGTAAAGTAAAAGTGTAGCCGTTCGGCTTATACGAGATGAGGCCGTGTGGCCACGCGATGTCTCGAAAATTTGGGGACTTGATGAAGATTTTCGGAAAGTCCGGAGTAAAATTGTAAAGTGAATGACGTATCAACGGTTGTCTTCGGGAGCCTGATGATAATTCCCCGTAAAGTTCAAGGTAAAATTGTTAAAAAAAAAGTTGGTAAAGTGAATGATAAAGTGAGAAAATCTCATAGTGTGGCCATCAAACATGCATGTGAGTGTAGCCGAATGATGCCCCGGTTGTCTTCGGAGACTTAATGATGATCCCTCCGTTTGTTCGGAGACTTAATGTTGATTTTTTCTTCGGGGTAAAGTGGTTAAAGTAGGTAAAGTGAATGATAAAGTAGAGAGTAAAGTTATAGTGTCCGTCCGGTGGACTTACACATCATAGATGTGGTGTAGAAAAAATGATGCCCCCAGTTGTCTTCGGAGATTTAATGATGATCCCTCCGTAAAAGTCTTCGAGATGTGTTGATTCCCCGCAAAGTTCGGGGTAAAGTGGTTAAAGTAGGTAAAGTGAATGATAAGAATGTAGATTCGTAAAGTTATGATAAAGTCATTAAAATTGGTAAAATAAATGATAAAGTAGAGAGGGAAAGTGATAGTATAGCCGTTTGGTAATGATGTTGACGGTATCGGGACAAGCCAAACTAGTGACACGTAATCCCGATTTAATTCATCTTCAATCTCGATAACCTACAAAACATGTATAATTGTTAATAAAGTCATAAAGTTATAGTAATAAAGAATGAAAGTAGGGATAAAGTTGGAAATAAAGCCGTTTGGCTTTTAAGGCGAGGCTTCATATGTTTGATGGACTTTGATCGTTGGTCTCGTGGCCTTTTAATTCGCCGCACTCAAAGAAAAATTCTTAGTTTGGGAGGGGGAAGTTGATTCGTGTTGACTCGAAGCTTGACGTTGTGAACTCCATTTGTTGTTTGTTTGGATTCTTGTGGTCTCCGTTCAAGCCTCTCTAGATGAACAGTAGTGAAACAATTGAAAGAAAGTATTTCATTTGAAAGGTAGGTATGTAAGTATATGTATAAGGAAATGTAACTATACGTATATAAGCTGTGAAATATATATATATGTAAATGTATGTATGTAACGAAAGATATATATGTAAATATATGTAAGTTGTAAAATATTTAACGCCGACCTTGATTGTGACACTTCTGAAACAATTGAAAACGTTATTCGTTTATAATATTCCCGTGTAGTAGCCTTAATATTGTCGATGTCCAACCATTCTCTTGTCTATATTTTTTTCAAAATATGCCCCAGTTTTGACTCAGAAGGGTGTACTAAATTTATGTTGTGGTGCGACCGAACCTTATATAGGTTGCCTACGTATCCCACCAAAGGAATCAGGTCAGAACGTAGTTCGTAAGACACATGAAAATGGTTTGAAATTTTCTAATAAAGGGACCGAACCCGATGTGGATTGCCTACGTATCCCACCAAATAATTATCAAAGTCTTATTATATAAGCCGAAAGGCTAAAGGTTTGTTGATTTTAGTCTAAATTTTGTAGTCATTAATAGTCTACGAATCCCGCGAGGGAATCGGGCCATGTATAGTTATTCTTGCTTTTTGGATCTTTGTTTTAATTATACCGAACCTTATGTGTCGCCTACGTATCCCACCACGGGAATCGTTCATATGCCATAGATTGTAGTTTTTTGTGGTATATTAAAGGAAAGGTTGCAATAGGTTGTCTAACATGTCGTCTTTTGATTTTCTTGATTAGCTAGTTTTCAAAACTTATGTCATCACCTATTGGCTATTTGCTTTTTAAAAATGGAATCTTATCTTCTAATTTCTTTGTTATTCCCTCGAGGTGTACTTTTCATTTGTTTTTTTACGTCACAATCGTCCGATGAATTAAAATTTGATAAATAAAGTAGAAAATAATAAATGGTCGAATTATAGAAAAATCGTAAGCATATGATTGTACTTTTCAAAAAGATTCTCCAAACAACAAAAGTTTTCAGGGCACAATTCAAGCCGACAATTTAAAAATTGCTATCACAAAAAGAGTTCACTACAGTTCAATCTACCGAGACTCCCTACAACCGTGGAATGAGTACAAGTCCAATTCTTCGTAGTTTCTCCGATTCGGCACCCTAGATGGTTGGTGTCTATAGAATCGTAAAAGTTTGTAGTAGCAATCTTCGTTGGTGCTTGTTTTGAATTGTTCTCCGAGAGCCGCAAAAGCTTGATGACATGATGGCTTCTTTCACATCTCCATTTTCTAATGAGATCATGTTCACATTGGCGTTTTCATGAGTGGAAGAGGGTTGTTGTCCACATTAGGCAGCTTTTTGGATCGCTCCTTCCTTGATCAAGGCTTCAATTTTGTTTTGAGTCCATAGCATTATGGCGTGCCAAAGAACTTAGCTAACGGTATGCACAACGTTTGGAACCATCAAACCATTTTGGAATAGGATCGGAATTTCCTTCAATTGGTTGTACCACGCCCGCCGCTTTCAATCTTTCGAACAATTGAACCAAGGAACTCTGATAGGGGGGTGTAATTGCGGTATTTTTTAATGTCGTTGTTTGGACGAATTTTAAAAAGCGACGTGTGGTCGATTTTGGTAAGTTTCAGAGCTTGAATGGTCAATGGACGTGGGTTTTGCACAGGTGCTCGGGGGATCGGTAGTAATTTGCTCTCTGGGTATTGTAGATAGGTAAGGAGATAGTGGAGCTTGGTAAGGTTCAACGTAATGGTAAGGTAGAAAGGTGGTCAGGATGGTTAAAGTATTTAGTGGCTTGGCTCGACTCTCTGTCCTATGGACATTCATGTTCCATCTTCTTTCTTCTTTTTTTTAAGTCATATAATAGAACCGGTGATTGAATAGCCATGTTTTAGTTTAAAGCGTAAGATCCCCGAATTTTTTCTTTTGATTCCTTCTTCCAAGGCTTCTCCCATTCGGACAACTTCGTGAATTTCTCGTCCCATCATACCTATCATTTTCTTCATAAAATATGCGAACCTTTCATTCACGAAAGTATGAATATTTCTAAAATCATTCATTTTTTGAACCAAGTCGCGACCTCCAACGAAGTGCATATAAATAAACGACAAGTTGGCATTTCTTATTAACTTAGCCATATAGACTCTTGAAAATGTTATGTCGATTGAACCGAATCGGTCCATAAAGTCTTGGGCCATGTCACTCCAACCATGCCATTTACGAGTCCCGTTGTGTGTACCAATTGGGGCCTCAAGGATAAGCTCCCGATGAATAGTTTCATCTGTTATTTTAGATCTTACTTACTCCAACCAATTTGTCGCAATTGAGTTCTTAAGTGTGTGTGTATCGCCAGTCCATTGAAAGTATCAAACTTCGCTTTGTAGAGAGAAGACACGAAATATTCGATTCTACACTCTTAGTTCCCCTAGCAACTCAAGATTTCTCATTGTTCCATCACAGATCAATGGATCTCTTTAGCAACATATCATTAATTTTTTTTTTGCTTCTTTTTCCATTTCCTTTTGATTCCTTTGAGGCCGGAACAAAAAAGAAAGGGGTTAGGGAAGGCTTGTGTTCTGCATATACACCGGAGGAACATTTAGCGCATTAGGGAATGACAAAATGTGCCCTTTGTTTATGGATGGTTGATAATTTAACGTGGAATGTTTTGATACTATTTAATCCAAAATTTGTAGGTAGTTGGACATTAATTTTTTTTTTGAGTAGTTGTTCTTGTGTGATTAGTGTTGGGTAGGTAACAATATAAAGTGTGGACTAGTGATTGATTTAGTGGGTTGACGGGTGGTGGATTAGGAGTAGCATTATGTAGGGGGTGGCGCTTTGCAAGAAAAAAAAGCTCAATTCAAAATTTGCGAGGTGCTTGTGGTTATCGGGATTAATGCTATTTTGTCGGAGGAAAATGTTCGGAAAGGCCGGGATTCGCAAAAGGCGCGTCATTTCTAGGTTCGGGAAGATGGACTTTGGAGTGTGAGGGATAAACCATCAAGTCCCTAACCCGATTTAGTTCTCCACGTATCTCAATCCATGAGTAAGTTATATGTTCATCATGTTATAAAGTGGATAAAACCAAGTCTCGTGAGAATCGTTAAGATCACGATGTTTTCCAAACCTAAAATGAAATAGGCATAATTTATTATAAAGGAGTTAGACTTAATAATTACATCTCCTTGAACGTCCTATTATTAGGTATAATGTAAATGACCTTAAGATATAGGGATGGTCGGCCATCGAATATCAACAAATCAACTCTCAATTGGGAATAATATAAATAAGAAACATAAAGTGTAGATGAAGGTTAGTACTCATGAAAGTCATGATCACCTAAGTCAAGCAAATAATTCATCAAACAAAGTCAAACAAGTTGTCGAACAAATTTTATGATAACGCGTCCTATTATGCATGCGACCTCTTTTGTGCCGTTAGGCCTAACGTTTTTTGAAGGGTAAAGTGTGCCATAATGTCATTCCATTGCTTTTGATTAATTAAACGGTTCTATTTCCTAAAATAAAGTAATAAAATTTATTACATATTAAATGAATACAACATAAAGTATTTCCTAATACAATTTCCTACGTCTAAATATACTATACCACCGTTTTGTAGTGTCAAATTTTCATCAAGGTAAATTGTGCAAATCCATACCTGTCGTTATTTCAATCCCACCCTCCTAAAGTTTGATTAATTAAAGCAAATAGTCGATATTTAAAGAAAAAAAATTCAAACATGCACATAAAGTATAATTTTTGTGTCACTGAATCGTGGACCCACTTGGACGTTTGGGTAAAGTCATCTAATGGATTTAATACGCCAAGGGTATTAAACCTCCTAGGTCATGAAATGTATGCCCCTAATAACGGTGTTGGTTTAGCTCTATCCTAGGTTGACTAAGAGTTGGTTTACTAGACGCAAGGTTCCCGAGCGGACTACTCGAGTGAGAAGGCAACGCGGTCACCGGTATTCGGACACCCCGCGCATACGCCAACTCTCCTAAAATTTGGATTCTACGAAGAAATTTGCGGGTGCACTAAGCACACCTCGCGTGTACGTGTGATAGTGTGAGTTTTCCGTTAAAATAAAATATGAACGGAATGAATTATTAAAGCAAACATTTTAAGAAAAACTTTATACCAAAAAAGTTTCGCAAACATTTTATATCAAGCAAAGCATGTAAAAATAATCAATAACAAATAAAGTAATTAAAGTAAACATATAAAGCCTATTAAACTAAGCCCGTTATGGTTAGAACCTAAGTTGAATCCCCAGATCGCTATGACAATACACCTATTTTATGACAATGGTCAAAATAGTTTACAACAGAAATTTTTTATTTTACGTAAAGTTAAGGAGTCGCCACCTAATTATTTATGGTGAATTAGGACACCTAAAGTTTATTAAAGTAGTTATTTAAAGTTAGCTTTGTTAAAGGTCTAGTTTTAAGATTCTAGGTAAGGGTTCAATTAGTCTAAAGGGAAGGTATTAGGCACCCTTTAAGACCCATTAACAATGGTTAACCGACCGGACTTATGATTAGTTAGGCTAAGTGTGAATATAGTATTTTTAAATATTTAAGAAAATATCTTAAGTATTCTTAAAGTTATTTAAAGTAAAACTTGTAGAAAATAATAGTTGCATAAAGAGTTTAGTTAAAAAATAAACTAAAAGAAATAGGACATGTGATGTTTATATGTATTTGGAGAAAAGTGAGTTATGCCGACTCACAAATTAAAAGAGTTATTGTAAGATTAATGTTAAAGAAATTTTAAAGGTTTCATATAAAGATATATTGTGCTAAAGTTGTTTTAAAACAAATATGTATTTCAAGTGTTGGAAAGGAACTAAAGTGAAAAGTTATCCGTTGAAACTAATCTGCCTTTTATTTCTTAGAATAAGCTAACATTAGTGTAAGATTTTTGACGTTTTAAACTTCTAAGGTAGTAAACATAAATTATGATTCTCTTAGCTAAAAGATGTAGTCATGCTATTTTGAAAATCAATTACTTAAATAAATGTTGTAGATACCATAAATAGTTTTAAAAATAGAAGTGAATGTAATTTGTGAAATTAACTACCCATTATTAAACTAAAACCCTTAATGTCACTAAGGTTTATTTAATGGGAAAACTACGTATATATACATGTTAAGGAGAAATATTTACGAAACGTAACGATAGTTTTCCTTATTTACAAAACATAACGATATATTACAAAACATGACGGATTTTCATATATTTTTCGTTTTTTTTTATTTTTTTCCAGAATATATATATATTTTTTATAAAAAAAAAATATTTTTTTAAAAAAAAATATTTTTATTTTTTTAAAAAATATTTTTATATATATTTTTTTAAATATTAATTTTTTTTTTTTTTTGCTCAATGGCTTAAAAAATTACCTCATATTTCGTGTATGAAAGTTGTATGAAATGTGTATGTGTGAGCAAAATTTTTAATATAATTTTCATATACAAAATTTTGAGCGAAAACTTTAAGCCTTGAATATTGTATGAAAATTGTTACAATGTTGTTGTAGTTGTATTAATTTTCCGAAACCTAATATGAAATTTATATACAAACAATGTGAATGAAATTCTAAGTCTTGAGGAAGATATACACATTTCAAAGTACCATTCTCATGCATAAAATTTTAAGCATAATGTTTAAGCCTTGATCAAGATATATACATTTCATACACAAAAATTTGAGCGATTATTTTAAGTCTTGAATGTTGTATCAAAGTTATATACAATGTTGTTGTAGTTGTATTAATTTTGAGTAAATCTAACATGAACTTTATACATGAAAATGTGAGCGAAATTTTAAGACATGAGCAAGATACAAATTTCATATTGTTTTCATACACACAATTTTGAGCGGATTTTTTTAAGCCTTGAACGAGATATACACATTTCATACATTTTTCATACACTAAATTTTGAGCAAACTTTTTAAGTCTTGAGCGAGATATACACATTTCATACAACTTTCATACATAAGTTTTTGAGCAAAAAAAAAATATTAATTTTTAAAAAAATAAAAATAAATTTTAAAAAAATATTTTTTTAAAAAAATAAAAAAATATTTTTTTAAAAAATGATTTTAAAAAAATAAAAAATAATTTAATTTTTTTTTTTTTTTTAAATATAAAGCATGTTTTGTATAGGATTTGTAATGTTATGTTTTGTAAATATAAAACTATCGTCACGTTTAAACTAAATATTTCTCCTTAAGATGTATATATATGTCAAAGACCCTTATTTAATCTAGTGAGGCAAAAATAAAATGTTAGTCATATAAGGCAAATAAAATACACAACCATAAAAATAAGGAAGAGAGGAAAAGGTTAAATGGATCTGGCCCATTTATTAAGGCCCAATTGCTGCGGACTGTTCACGTTATTGGGCTTCAGCCCGATAGAATTCCCTTATATGGGCGCTACGGGTCATTCCTGTCTATTGGGACTTTGGCCCAGATTTTGTTTTCTATTTGTGCTTTGAACGAGGCCGACTCGAGAAGAAGATGTTTTTGGCTTTGGCCCAACGCCAAATGCGGAAGGAGATGACGAGTCGCTTGGACTCGTATGCGATAGTCATGCATAAAATGAAAGAAAAGATTAGTATATAGTCAACGAATAAGATTAGACATGTAAAATATAAGTTCAAAACAAATCGGTAGGTTATATATATCATATGTATGTTCAAGTATATCTCATGTATACATGTTTATAAGGATGTATTGGCTAAAGTATACCCGTCGTATACATACATATACATAATCAATACAAGTATACCTAGCATGTCAAGCCGAATAGCAAGCAGAAATATCACATGTTTTATGAGGTCGTCAATCAATTAACACACAGATTATCAATTAACCCACAGACAAATTAACCATTTTATCATCAATTCTAGTGACTTATTGTACTCAAACAGAACCAAACACAATAGTCCAATAAATTGCTTTGTGAAAGGTAAGAGAAATATATATTCTACAGTCTCATTTAAACAAGTACCCAAACCAAAGGTATTGTGTGTGTTGCAACAATCAAACGTAGAAATCAAAAAAAGACATTCGGCCAATATTCATGAGAACATTCTCCGATTAGCAATAAAGAAAGGTGAAATGAACATGTATCTAACTAGCAAGCGTAACTTAATTGCTACCAATGCTACCAATTAACATAATCGCACTAGATCTTGTAGATCACTCATCAAGCACGAATCATTGCATTATCATGTAATAGTTTTTTAGAATGTCAACTAAGTATGGTAATCTACATCAAGTACATATGGCAAGGCAATGGAACACATGATGGCAGACATTTCATTCACAAAGTTCAACGAGTCACTTGCCTAAGTTTAAAGTCGCTAGACCGAGTTTTGAATGCTTAAACTCTTTTGAGTCCATTCGATTTTTATAGCACCGTAACCAACAGCAAATTAAAGGTGCCAAAATTATAGTTTTTCGAACAAAATCACCAAAGAGGAGCATCCAAAGGGTCGGTGGGTTTATAGATCGAACTTGTATCTCATTTAACCAACACTTATTCCCCACCGATTTAGATACTCTATTCCTCCAATTTGTCTCCTAGTTTCGGTTCCTTTTAGCCCTTATAACATACCAAGAAAGAGAGAGAGAGAGCACTTAACAAACACAAGAAAGCAAATAAAAAAGGAGGTCAGGGTCATGACAAAATCGAAGGAAACGATGAGCAGTAGAGTAGCGTGGGTATGCACCGACGAAGATGAAAGAGAACAGCCAAGTTACGACATGTTTGAAGGGAAGAGATTATGCAAAACTTATTCCATGATACATAATGACATATCTAGTACGGGGAGAATAATCAACTCTAGATAAAACGCAATCCAGCAACAACCGAGTGTGACGGTTAAGAATGCGTCGGGGTAAGTTATCACGTTCAAACGAAAGGAAATAGACTAGACAAGTCATGGAGTCGACTCAAACAAAACAGATGAGTTCGAAATAATTCTAGAAACGAGATGTGGGCATGAGCGAGGAGACAATGCACAAGTACATACATGTGAAATTCACGTCATGAAAGACCTTAATGACACAAGCCGAATAAAGTCAAACACATACTTTCCTTTGAAAGAGGCAAAGACAAATAGTAGGCGAAGAAATGTAGGCAAGGCAAAAGGGAGAAGTATATGCGGCTATGGACAAGCCAAGGCAAATTTGGTTGATGAATAACTCAAACATTGATGTAGAGCCGAATGGAGTTTTTCCATACGGTAAAGAAGACATAGAGGAACATTTCAAAGTGGGAAGGCACGACGGACGACGGGTTGGCACCAATAAGAGCATTTTAATCATTTTAGGCATGTCGGGATATGGGGAACGAGTTTTCAACTTTATAAGATCCTCAATATATTTAACTCAAACCGGGTAAATTCGAACACACGAGCATATTCCAAGATAACTTGCTCTTTAACACTTCCCTATGCTAGGGTGATTTGTTTACTTATGTAGCAATTCGTAATCATCCAAAAGGGATCCCATGGTGTTATTATTCGAAAAAAGAGATCTTAGTCCAAAGTAGGTAGTGCTTAAGCCTTGAGGGTAGATAGTTATAAGAGAGCATACATCAAGTCAACCGTTAAAATAACTTCAACTCGGGGGCAAAATCATACAACCGGTTCTCTTTATAAGGTCAAACATAGACAATCCGAAAATATTTAAAACACATTAACACTCAAAGAAGAAGCAAGAGATAATAATATATGCATCCGAGTTATTCTACATTATAGGCACGGGAATCTTAAGATCGAGTGAGACTATATACTTTATCTTATCAATCTTAATCGACCTACTAGTCCTTCATTCCCTTCTAAATAAACTAGTTCCCTCATTAACCTATTATACTACCTTATCTCGAGTTAAGACTTTTGTTTTAAATGAACTAAATGCTTGGATATGGACCATTTTTCAATCCTTTTATCAAACAATATGAAAACATTAAGAGTCTTTTCAACCTATACTAGTCCATATTTAAAAAAAAATATTCCTTTCAGTTGTTTATCTATCTTTAAATGGCCTAAACAAGTCTATATGATCTAAATCAAGTAGTAAATCACTAAAAACGTATCGAGTCATACATATTAGCTAAAGATTAATGAAGATCAAACGACAACACCGTCACTGCTAGGAACTAAAGAAAATTGAACTTAAACTAAGTTAACACATGAACACACGGACATTTTATTAATCGGCTATTAATCCGAAAATCCAAACTAAACTAAGACATGACCCTACAAACATTATTAAAATCGAAACTAAGCTAGATAAACCGACATGCATAATATTCTACATTGCGGGCGAGATTCGTTACAACAAACACACGAACATATCGAAACTTGATTTGGAAGAAAACGAACACAACCGACCTTTTGTGGGTGCGATTTAACGGGTGTCGACGTCTCGAATTTATGCTCGAACTCGAAGAACCCGTTAAAGTAACAAAAAATTTCCAACCAACAAATAGAGTAATTGTTGGGGTTCCTTTTCGAATAAGGCTATCTTTGATGATTAAAATTTGTGTTTTTTCGGGATTTTATGGTTTTTGATCCTTGTTTTTCCTCCCTATACTCATCCGAATTCCCATTCTTTATAGGGTTGTCATTAAGGGGTTTTAAGAGAGAGAGAGAGAAAGAGAGCGTATGAGAGACGAGAGATGAGTGGAGAGGAGCGGGGGACGGAGATGAGTGGAGAGAGGAGCGGGGCGTGGGGAGAGTGGAAGGAGAAGGGAGCGAGAGAGAGATGAGAGAGGAGGGCCGAGAAGGAGAGGAGAAAGAGAAAGAGATGTGAGGTTAGGGGGAAATAAGGGGAAATGGGTTGGGCCGGACCGGGGTAATTTTATTGACCGGGTAGGGATTATTTGGGCCGGTTGATTAAATTAAAGTGGGGAAAATATGGATTGATATAATGTGGGTCGGGTATCAAAATGTGGGTTGATTATTTGGGTAGGAAAATAATACGTATTTGTATTTTGGGCCATTAATTTGGTCAAAATTGTGGATCCTTCCTCCGCTATTTAATTATTCTTGGGCTTCTTAATTTGATAAATAGTACAATATATGATATGTGAAGACAATTAACAATTAATATGTAGAAAATAAGGATTTAGCAAAGTGTTGTCTTGTAATTAATTTGACGGGTCCGAACCCAAAAATGAAACGATGACAAACATTAAAAATTTGTGATAAAGTAATGCTCATAATGTTGAAAATAACAGTAGGGATATTAATAGTAGTAGCAATGAAAATAGTGAAAAATAAAGTATTTAACTCATCAGTAAATTTAGAAAAACCCGAGTAAATTAAATAAAGGAGGGACAAAATTGGGTGTCAACATCTATATCACCATATCTGATATAATACAAGGCATCAGGGAGAATGACAAGGATGTCACACACCGCATCGAAGCGAGGTGGGTGAAATGGAAGCCTGCTTTTGGGGTTTTGTGTGATAAGAATGTGTCACTAACAGAGGCGTATCTAGCATTATAGCCACGGGTTCAATTAAGCTGGTAACTTTTGACGCAGAGCATAAATTTATATATAAAAATTATATACTAAATAGTAGATATGAACCATAAATTTAAAAAATTATAACGGATTTAACGCTAGAAATCTTAAGACTGAACACATAAAGTTCACATCCTCGATCCGCCTTTAAGGGTAAGTTCTACAGAGCGTTGGTTAGACCTACTTTTTTATATGGGTTAGAGTGCTGGCCAGTCAAGAAAGCTCATTTTCTGAAGATGAAGGTAGTGGAGATGAGGATGCTCAGATGGATATGTGGGCATACTAGGAAGGATATGATTAGGAACGAAGTTATACGGAGCAAGTAGAAGTGGAATCCGCGAAGGACAAAATGAGGGAAGTTGGGCTAAGATGGTTCATACATGTGCGGAGGAGGAGTACGAATGCATCAGTGAGGAGGTTCAAAAAATAACTCAATTTTGAATCCAAAATTGACTCCGAATTCATCATTAGATCCCAAAATTGGAACCTAATATGGTTTACCCATGATCAAAACAACTTAAATTCAAAAGATGGGGCAAAAATTTACACAAAAAGAGCTCCAAAATTCAAATATTCGCACGTTACACAGTGCAGAAATTTTAGGTGCGAAAATTGAAGAAAAATGGACAAACTTTGACCCAAATCAACTCCAAATGCTTCAAAATTTCATACTCAACCTTATTAGACTATTTCCAATAAAGCCCAACAACACCCGCTCGATAATTTCTCCAATTTTCAGATCCGATTTTTTTTTTTTTTGGAATAGAAGAAAGCTAAGGACCAAGAATTGTAGGAACAATTATTTTTTGAAGCTCTGATACCAATTTGATGTTAAACGGGCTCAAAAATCCAAGGAAATTAGAGATGAGTTCTTCAACCCACATGAACACTAAGAACAATTATGGAAAGCAATGACAAGGATAGGAAGAGTAAGAGAATTGTTGGGGTAAACACAGACCTAAGTAATTTACCTAAACATATGTAAATGCAACCAATAATCTTAAATCTAGGATATGAAGAAAGAAATCGTTATTCTAGAATTGAAATGCAATCAATTAACTCAATGAAACAATGAAGAAAATCTAGGAACTAATTAGATTAACATTCAAATAAGAGATGTAATCCAAAGGGAGAAGAGAATTAACTCATACATGAATTACCTACTTGTAGTAATTCAAGAGAGGTTCAAAAGGAAGTACGGGACAATCCTCAACCCTCAAAAGAATAATCTACACTCATAATCCAACATAATCTGAGTCAAAATTTTCAACCAACAACAATTTCTGCATAGATCGATCCGAACTAGTGAAGACAATTTCCAGATTTTGCAATTTTTGATTTTTTTTTTTTTTTTTTTTTTTAAAAATTTTTGGAATATAAGGAAGCAAAGATTAAAAATTATAAGAACTACTTTTTTTCAAGCACTGATACCAATTTGTTTTATGTTTAAACCATGATCAAATGGCTGTAAATTGAAATAAAAAAAGTTTATCTTTCTTTTACTAATTGGAGCATCTACATTATATATAAATTTCTTAGTTAATTTATATATTTGTGACGTTTTATAACTATTTTTAATATATAAATAAATAAAGAGAAAACGAACTAGATGTCACCTATATGTTTATATTACTATACTACCTATATGTTTGTGTATATAATATGAATATTATATTATAATATACATAACACAATAGTAATTTTATATTGATAAATAAGTGTGGTTTCTTGTGGAAGAATAAGAATTGAGATGTTTCAATCAATATATTCTGTGTCGAGCAAAAAAGGTAAGAGGTTACTATATACTACGCTCTGTCCCACGTGAAATGACAGACGTGTGTGTATTTCGATTTTTTTCATCTCTATGTTAGTAAATTTTCTAAAAAACAAATATAATCCAAAGTTAACAAATTTGTGATTGTATGAAAAAGAATAATTCAATTTTTTCTTTCAGAAAAGCTAATGGAAACAATTCAAAAAATTTATTGTATTTAATGCTAAGAGGTAACATTTACCTTTATGGAATAAAAAGTTAAGGACAATAATGACAGGTTGTCACCAATCACCAATGAAACAAAAGGAAAGAATGTGTGTATCTACATAAATTCTTTTTATTTTATTTTAATAAAATCACAAATATCATATTTTCATACATAAATATATACTTATAGATATATGTATATTATATTTTAGTTTTTTTTAAGAAGGTATCACATATTTCATAACTTAGTATCTATTTATTTTTACTTTAAAAAAATGAAAAACAAAAGAAAAAGAGGGAAAATACAAGAAAAAAAATAAGAGGTGGAGCAAAATCTTAAAGTATCAGTACTTTTTAGTACCTGCTAGGTAGGGGTACATAGACTGGGTTGGTTCGGATTTTTTACAAACCAAATCAAACCATTTGTGTCATTACTAAATCTATAAACCAAACCAAACCAATAAAAGTCGGGTTTTTCGATATCAATTTTTCTCGGGTTTTTTGGGTTTTTTCGGGTTTCTCGGGTTTTTCATAGTATCTAATGAAAAGCACGGAGCAGTGCTTCTTAAAAAGAGTTCTAGTACAAAATATCAACATATAAGATGGAGGCAAAACACTGTTTGAAGTTTTAACTTTATAATATAACTAAAATGTCAAATGGCCATAAAATGTCAGATGTAGCAAAAACAAAAATCCAAATCAGTGCAATATACTACAGCAACTGAAAGGAATCACTGCAGCTTGAAGATTGGGCAAAAATCCAAATCACTGCATCTTGAAGATTGGGCAAAAATCCAAATCAGTGCAATATACTACAACAACTGGGCAAAAATAAACAAAGGCTGCAGCCTGCAAGATACATACAGCAGTCAGCAACTGAAAGGAATCACTGCAGCTTGATTGAGCAAGTACTGCTGTTTACACCAGCTAGAAAAAGCAGTGCAATATACTGGATATTGCAGTGCAAAACCATTCCCCATGGACCAAGTAATTAAAATATAGCACTGAAAAGTAAAGGGGGGGGGGGGGAATGTCATTCTTTAGATGGTCTTCAAAGTATGAATAAGTATTTCATGTTTTAGCATTCCTTAAATGGTAAGGCCGATCTCGATGCATAACAAAACATTAATAATTGATTTATCTAAAGTTTTCTTTTTCATCATATAAGTTACTACCTCGAGTGGAAATACTAACATTAAAATATATGAAGTCCCTAACTCCGGCCTTTTATGCTATTAAGTACCAAATATTAAAAAACAAAAGGGAAACAAATTGTCTACTTCAAATTGAGTACTATGTATTTTGGTCCTAGTTACGCAAGTCTCAGTTACCAAAGAAACTCAAAGCATGAACCACGGATAACATGAAAACAAAGGTCATAACTCATAAGAACAGCAGATTCAATATTTTGCCAGCTAGAAAAAGCAGTGCAAACCTCTTGGATTTCTGCACTTATACCTGCAGAAAACAATATCGGAAAACCAAATAGAGAAAACAATTGCACCGGCTTAGAAACAATATCGGTAAAATACGAACAGAGAAATAAGTGCGAGAAATCCAAGAGGTTTGCGGTACCGCAGTACGGGGGTGACAAATTATTGATATACACGAAATATACACCGTGTAATTAACATACCAATTCTCACACATAGTGCATCGTGAACGAAGCGGCTAATCAATGCTCAAGGTGAGTCTCCATACTTTTGAATAAATTAATAAGTAAAGAAAAACTGGCTAATCAATGCTATATGTCCATCAATGCTATATGTCCATGATTTCTTTCTCCATTCATAAAAGAAAACCAACCGCTCTTTGAGAAATAAGTAAAAGAAACCATATATGCATTTAGGCATAGATTCCAAATATTTTTGTCACATTACGCGTTACAGACCGATTTTCTCAAATATCCACTTTTTAAACAAGTATTATATGGTATTGGACTATTGGTGCAATCAGGTCTCGTATGGAAGAAGGAAGCCAAAGGCACTGTACATAGTCCGCCGATCAAGCGTGTGCTCATAAGTACCATCGGACATGAGCATAAAAAAATAGGGTCATGCATGCAAATATTCATCAGATGCTATTTGAAAATACCTACATCAACTTGCTCAATGTTCGGGACTTCTTCCAATCTGTCGTGAAATTGTATTCTTTAGAAAATGATCGTAGCCACTGTTGAGTACAAATTAGAGCTTCTACTGTTTTTGGCGATAAAGAACTCCGGTAAGAATCAAGAATTCGACCACCTGTACTAAATGTCGACTCAGATGTAACAGTAGAAATAGGAATAGAAAGAACATCTCTCGCAATTTTTGAAACAACTGGATATTTACTAGACGAAACTTTCCACCAAGACAAGATATCAAAATCTTTATTCTTCACGACATCATCCATCAAGTATATCTGAAGATCAGTTTTTTTTTTTGCAATATTTCCCTCGTCTGCCAAATGTTTCTCCCATTCAGATTCCAACAAATCATCGGTTTCACTCATGTTAGTATCACCTCCAATATTGTCATTAGAAGAAGCATCAACGACAGAGTTATTGTAAGAATCATACAAACGTGTTAAAACACTTGCCACATCTTCCGACTTTAATCTTCCCAACAAAGGACCATATGCTTTGGAAAGAGTGAAGTTTACATACTTCATCTTATATCTGGGATCTAACACAATAGCAACAAGCAATAACATATTCATATTCTCAAAATTTCCCCAATACTTCTCAAATTTACTTTTCATCCTGTTTGCCATATCAACCAAAATAAGATCTTCGTATGTAGAATACTTTTTAATAGAACTTCGAAGAGTAAAAAATTCACGAAGAAACAAATGGAAGTAACATACAAAGTCCATGAAAAAATTTTAAAGTGGTCTCGGTAGAAAAGATCAAGAAACTTGACAAAAGCTCTCATATTCTTCCACTATTTGCCGATGGATTTCCTCTTAATGCACTTATTTCTCGACAATACTTTTGGTATTTATGGTCATCAGATACATTCTCAGAAAAGGCTTTTTCAAAATTTATAGGCGTATCTAACATTGCATATGTCGAGTTCCATCTAGTTTCAACATCAAGACTCACAAGACCATGAGTGTCTATCTTAGTTTTTTCAACAAATGACTTAAAAGAAGCAAACCTTGAAGGAGAAGATCTAACATATTTTACTGCATTCCTTACACGAGAAATTGGTTCAATTTGTTCATCTAACCCTTCTTTTACAATTAAGTTCAATATGTGAGCACTACACCTAACATGTAAAAATTCATTTCCAAGTATTACCCCATTCCAATCATCCATTAGCACCTTCAAATGCTTAATGGCAAAAAGATCGTTGCCGATTGTCTAAGGTTACCGTAAACAAGTTATCAATGCCCCAACCCATTAAGCATTCCTCAATTCCCTTAGCAATAGTCTCCCCTTTCGTGATCCGAATTGGAAAAAAGTTCAGAATTTTCTTTTTTAAATTCCATCGGTCATCAATCCAATGTGCGGTGACAACCATATAACTCAAATTTTGGAGTGATGTCCACGTGTCACTAGTAAGGCAAACACGTTGGTCCTTGATAAGATATTTAAGCTTATCTTTCTCTTCTTGATAAATCCTCAAGCAATGCCTTGCAACAGTAACACGAGAAGATAGTTCAAAATTTGGTAAGGCTTTAACCATCAATTTTCTAAAGCCTTCTCCCTCTACAACTCTAAATGGCTGCTCATCAATAATTACAAATTCCGCAATTGTCACGCCCCGAACTCCGGGCCATCCACGTACACGGCACCCGTGCTCGATCGGCGACCGAGCGAACCAACCGATAGTCGAATCAACACGGATACCAAAACATAACCGACTTATAAAATAACACTAACACATGCCGATTAACTAAAAGTCCAGAAATATCATAATGCGAAAATACTTAGACAATCTCGAAAATATAAGAGAGAATACGGCTAAACCAAAAAACAATCGAACAACTGAGTATAACTGTCAACAAGACTAACATAACAAATATCGATCGTTCGAACGTGTCTATGAAGCCTCTAAGAATACCGAATAATAGACACGTGTCTATAACCGAAATAATCGGATAGGTGACAAATGCCCGAAGAATTTGGGCTCACCGACCGATACGTACTCCTAAACAGCCGAGTCGTCAACCGTATATCGTTCACCGCATCGCGAGATGTGCCCCAACGTAATAAAAAGGGACATCAAGACATTTGAATTGTACCGGTATGTAAAGCAACCGAAGCAATAAAACGGAACCGAAATCGAAATCGATAATCGTAATCGTAATAGAAGAAGTAGAGATAAGAATACTCCTTACCTCGTATCCGAATCATCCGTATTATCTCGTGTTTGTATATGTGGGGCCTCGCCCAATAATAAATGCACGCTATGGCCCCGCCTAGTAAGGTCGGTCACATACGGCTAATATCGCCATGTATACGTATACACAAGACTATGCTGTGCCCTTGGGCAAAAATCACATATGTTTTATTATGGTTAATTAATAAGGACTGAGACCATAATAACAATGAACAATGCTGAACTGAAATAGAGATGCCGGATCGAATCGAAAACACCGATCAAGTTTCGAGCATACCGAATTTCTAGACCGAGACTCATGTGTGTGTCACATAAGTCTATAAAGATTACGTGTTGAGTTCATGATATTCAAACCGACAACCATGAACATCTCAGAATCGCAACCCTAGAAGATAACAGTTCTACAACATATCATAAAACTAGGGCTAACCGTATTTCGAGTCAAATTACCGACAAGTGAAGAATGAGGCGTGGAGAATCGATGAACATTCCCTAACGTAGATAGTTAGCCTCACATACCTTAATTCCAGCCTTTGAGCGTAATACAATGTTCGTCCACCCTTTCAACTTTGATCTATATCAATACAAGTCAAAGGGATTCTATATTAGCAATAATATTCATGCTTTGGTCATCTAAGCATTTTATCAAATACTTGGTGGGTACAAGCTCCACAACCTTCATTAATGGTGTTTTCTTCACCCAATCCCCATTCTATTACTTCTAGCTGATTCTACAATCTCAATTAGGTGTAATTAACATCTTCTCCATCACTCATATGATTATAACAATCTCAAGTCAACAATCCAAAAACCCTACTATAGTTCGTGTAATTCTCTTTACTAAACTCATTTACTATTCTCCCAAGAACTCATCAATTCACTATTATGAATGATTAGAGTGTAGAAGCATTACCTTTTTGACGTTCAATCCCTTTGAATTTGGGTTCTAGGGTTTCCACCTCCAACAATAATGTTCCAATCACAACTCTATGAATTGTAAGGGGTTTACTCAAGTTAAGAAAGGATTGGGACTTGAATTCAACCTAGAATCATGATAAAACTTACCTTGGAGGGTTCTTGAGGCTTGGGACTTGTTTCCTCTGACTTTAGGGTGATTTTTCGTGACTAGGGATGTTAGGGAAATAAAACCCAAGCTTAAATATAACTTAAAACGCGAAATCCCGACTTTTGACCCGAAACCCGACCTTTTGCGCGTTGGGTCCGCTATGCACAGGCATCGCGCGATATTCTGTAGGTAAATACTCAGATTGGGTGATCGGCCCGCGATGCGGAGCCATCGCACGTGCCCGCACACGCCCACACGCGCGACACGTATGGCTTCGCACGTATTCGGTAAAATAGGCATAACTTCTTGTACATAGCTCGTTCAAGGCCCATAATATACCGTTGGAAAGATATTTCAAAGGGCTACAACTTTCATGTTTTAAGTTTCCTCAAATTCCCAACGGATTTTCACGTGTGCTTCGACCGAAGGCGTACGTATCAAAACTTAGCCGATTCTATAGACTTTTAAACGCCTTACTATTAGCCATATTGAGACGATCATATCTCCTTGGTCCGATCTCTGATTGTCCTGGTACTTATATCGTTAGACAGCTATTTTTACGTACTACAACTTTCATTGAGGGTACTTTCCCAAATTCCCAACTAATCAAGGAGTTATCTCTTAGCCTATCAACCATTTTCGCAAAACGTTCAAACCTTCAATTTTTTCACTAAAACTCTAATGATATGAGTGTAACCTTAGTTCTAAGATACGGGGTGTAACAGCAATGGCCCTCCTAATTTCATCCGCATTATACACTACCCTTTCATTAGGGTTGTTGTTGAGACTGTTTCCACCCTTCTTTAATAGGTTTTAATGTTGTTTGTCTCTTATCAATGATTCTAAAGGAGATTTGTTACATTTATAGATGTGTCCATAATGTAGTAGTCCCATTCTTGCTTTCGAAATTTTTGACATAATGTGTGTATTTCGATTTTTACCTCCTCTTAGCTTTAAATTTGGAGAAGTGATCCCAAATCTCGGAAGTCTCTACCACTATTCCCATATTTAGAAGGTTCTTTAGGGAGTTGTTCTTTTTTTGCTTTTTAGGAAGTTCGACGAGGAATGTTCTTACCTTGTTGTGAAAAAGAATAATCACTAGCGATTTTTTTGTAGCTTCCATCGCCAAAGACAATTTCGTATATAATAAAAAAGTTGTAATTTGTAATAAATCAACAAATTGATAGCAATATGAATAAATTTGTAAAACGTTAAAGCTAATTAGGAAAAAACAAGAGGCTTACGGTAAAGTTGAGTCTTGTAGTAGGTTTCGATTTGAGAGGAAAAGCAAAAAGAGGGATGAAATGAAAAAGGAGAACGACAAGTTTGTGAAATGAGAAAGGGATTTGAGAGGAATCACCAGGATAAATACAATTTTGGGAGAAGGGTGTGTGTATCTTTTTAGATACGGTTGCATTACGTTTTTTCTATGTGTTCATTTCGTTATGGGCTTTTTTTGTATATTATTTAGATGGGCTTCTTAAGTCCAAATCTAAATGTAAGAAAGAAAACAAAAATATGAAAAAATTTAAGAAAATATTTATAAATTACATTTTAATAAATATTTTTATGTATAACATAATTTAAAAGTAGCATATCTATAATCTTGGTTTGGGTTCGGTTTGACTTTTTTTTTAAAAACCAAACCAACCCTATAAGAACACCAAACCAAAATCGAACCAAACCACTAGTCGGATTTTTTTTCCGGTTTGGTTCGGTTTGTCTTGGTGTGGTTTATCGGTTTGCCCTGTACAGCCCTACTACTAGGAATAAACTCACGAAATGAATACAAGTTTATAAATGGGAGCTTTCTTTTATTGCTTTTTCACCATAACCACACAACCTTTCCCTTTTCTTTCTCTTCAACCATGTAACCTTCACAAAGTCTCTTGTTCTCCTTCTCTCTTCCTTTATCATACCTCACCTTCTTCTCTTTCTAAATTAAATCTCGCTCACATGACTTGTAACTCAAGTATATCTTTAGAATATTGGGCTAATGAAAACTCTTTTCGTTCTGAAATTTCAGCAAAGGGATTATTTTTTAACAAAGAAGATGGGAGGGAAGATTCATTTATTGTGCACACCATTGAGCACCTTAAATTAAATGAAGTAATTTGCAAAACCACCTGACTCATTTAGCCTCACTCTTGTCGGAGAATTTTACAAGAATTTGGAAGAGACCTATTATGTTTCTCGCGTTCTAGGAAGGTCAGTAGATTTCTCTCCAACAACTATTAACAAGTTGTTTTCTTTGACTAAAGTTGATGATTGTGCTACAGTAAAACTTCTTGATAATCCAGATTTGAAATTGATAGAAAAATGTTTATGTCATTATGGTGCTGATTGGAGCTATACATCAACATATAATAAACTCTATCTCAATAAAAAAAAACATAAGATAGGAGGCAAAGCCATTATTGGCTTTTCTGATCAGTAGATTAATTCCCCATATTGATCTGTCTATAATTGATATACCTAGATTCTCTTTACTCTTTGCTCTTTATTAAAGACAGATTATTGATATTGGTAAGCTGATCAATATCAATATAAAAAAGTGTCGTTGTGAATTTACAGTTCAAAAGTGGTGGTTCCCTTCGACAATCACTTCGTTGATCAAACAAGTTGGTATTGTTCCAAGCTTAGAGTCTAGTGTTGAATCTAGCGAATTCATAAATAAGGAATTATGGAACGATTGTGGAGAGATAGAAGGTCCAAGAAATAGAAAAGGTTATGAGATAATTTTGCAAGTTATGCAAGAAAAAATACTGTTGGGAATTGCTGAAATGGAAACAAAGTTGGCAGCAGAAATGATGGCGCAATTTGAGGAAACAAAAACAAAATTAGAAAAAATATTGTAGGAATTGGTGAAATGAAAACACAAAGGCTGGAAAAGTTTAATGAAAAAGAACAAATAAGGTTTCCCACTAATTTTACAAGTGATATGACTACAAATTGGGTTTATACTAATCCATCAACAAATTTTTTATCACCTACTTTTAATAAACCATCTGCCAAGTTCATTCCCCAACTTTTTACTTGATGATAACTCTATAGATTTATCACAAATTGTTCCATCATCTTTACCAATTCTCTCAAAGACTACCAACTGATTTTTCAGATGTGAATAATTTCACAACTATTTTATCTCATCACATCGAACCAGAGTTGGAGAAAAAAAGGAAAAGTGACCACAAGATGGTGTTGGAGAAGGCAAAGAATAAATAAAAATTGGAAGTGAAAGTATTTTCATCCGGAAGGATGAAATGTCTAAGTTGGGAGATATTCTGTTGTGTCTCAACTTTTTGCAAAGTTACTGTCTATCAACCATTTATATGGTTTGGTTGGTCTTGTCATTTAAATACCACTATGTATATATGTTAGAAATAATTTGGTAACTACTTTTGCTAACTTTTGTGATATGTGGGGACCAAGGAACAATACGTAAATATATGACTATTTCTGTAACGACCCGCTAGGTCGTTATGGGGGGAGGGGGGATGACTTAGAAAAATAGACCTCCGTTGAGAATTTTGAGGTCACGGTTGAGTTGGTAGCATGTTTTTGTGTATGTGTGTATGTTTTGTTTGCGTGTTGTGTTTTGGGTGAAAACCTCGGAATAGTGTTGGGAGTTTTGGGTGAAAACATAAATACCGAAAACCGAAAAAATCGGAAAAACTTCAACAAACTGAACCGAACCGAACTAGTTTGGTTCGGTGTCGACCTTCAAAAAACTAAAACCGAAATAGCCGAACCGAAGTTTGATAAAACCGAACCGAAAAACCGAACACACACTGAAATTTTATACATTACCTAAAAAATTTAAAATAGTAGCGATTAAGTTTAAAGCCAAAAAACCCAATTATAACAAGCCCTCTTTGCATTTGTATCCCTAATTTTCTACTTCAACAGAGAAAATCAAATATGTTAAGAAGGCTAATGATGTGTCTTTAGGATTAATGTATGTCCTTTATGTGTTTTCTTAATTATTCTTACTGTATGTATATAACACATAGTAATCCTATATCATGGTTATAGTTTTCTATTCTTGTATATCCCGTTTGTTTGATTTTGATTTCAATTTATCGCTTTATGTTTTATTGCTTTTGAGAATATGAATTAGTGTCAAGGGAATCGCTTCTAATATCATATCAAAAAAATCGAATCCGAAACCGAAAGAACCGAACCGAACTAGTTTGGTTCGGTGTTCGTGTCCACCTTCAAAAAAAATCGAACCCGAAATAGCCAAACCGAAGTTTGATAAAACCGAACCGAAAACCGAACGTTTTATATTCTTTCCGTCGTAGCGAGGCTAGGCTCGCCGCCGGCGGGGATTCTCCACATAACTCCAAAGACCGCCGCAAAGAAGACATTTTAATCCGTGTTTTATATTCTTTATTCCGACCCATTCTCCACAAATTCTAAGGCTAGGGCTAAAGTGCTCTTGAAAGGTAAGTCTCAATCCTTCGCTTTGTTCATTCCATCATATTATTAGTTTCCATGATTAGTTAAAGGTTCTCTAATGGTGAATGAAAGGTTTTGAACTCTAGAAACTGCAAACCCTTGAATAATTGATGGGTTATCGATTTTATTGTTGTTTGATCATCTAGGAGTATAGATTATCACTTCCTAGGATGAGAATTTAATTATTAAATGATGAGAATTATGTATTGAGACTTAGGGTTTCATAAAAATGGATGTTTTAGCATAAAAACTGCAAAAGGGTTGAATTGATTAGAAAACCCATGAATGGATAGAATATGATTATTGGGATTAATATTAGTATGAATTCACGCTTAGTGATAGTTCACCCATTTGAAAAAGGGTAGAAGTAGTTGGGTTCTCTTCCCCAATTGTTGTTTGTTGAGTAGATGACCCATTACTCACTTAGCGTTATGATTGCTAGACTTTGAACGTTCTGAAGCGTTGCGAAAGGGGAGAGCTATTGCGGAGTGATTGCATTGTTCCAGTTCTTCTTTGAGGTAGGTTACGGTCTACTTCAGTTAGACTCTGATTAGTTGATTGTATACATTATGAGATTGATAGGAGAAGCATGATTAGGGCTTCAGATATAAAGTGTGGTTGGAAATTCCTTATTTGATATTGGTTGATTGATCATGTGATTAACTATTATGATATGATAAAGAAGGAGTTAATGAATACTCTTCTTGTTGACTCGGAGTAATCCTTTATTCATGCCATTGATGAATTGATTCTTGAGTCTTGATATGACTTGTGACATGGTCACTTGTGTTCCTTGATATTGATTGATTGATTTTTCACATTCCTTATTGATTGTGGAACGGAAATACATTGTGATGAGAAAGATAATATAAATATAAAAAGGCACATTTGACAGGGAGTGAGGATGTGGCCTAGTTATGGGCTCGTGATCCGAGGTCAGGTCCGGAGCGAGTGTACATGGACACCATGGGTCCTCTGCAGGTCATGATTATCTAAGCAAACAATACCATTTAGCATGTGTATACGGATATGTGATAGAGTTGAGATATTTTGGGAGTTATGGTTGTGTTGGTAATGACACGGGTTGAGTTACTTGTATTGATTACTATTTTTGTAGGCTTATCGTATTTTGGTGTTAGATGATTCTTGTTCATAGTTTCGTATGCTTATATGCCATTGTGCCTATCTGTCTATTATGTTGATTTTGTGAATTTATGCATGATACTAATCGTAGTCGGCCTATGATATCTACCAGTACATAGTGTTTGTACTGATACTACCTTGCTGCATTCTTTTGAGTGCAGATTGTGATCCAGAGATGTCTAACAGAACTCATATTTAGTGTGAAGCCAGTTTCCGACAGATTTGAGGGTGAGCTCCTTTCCATGTCATGCCGCCTGAAGATCTTTCTCATTTTGGATGTCTATTTTATTTCAAACATTGATGTTTATTTCAGACATTAGTTCATTCTTTAGACAATTACTGTTTTCGAGTCCTTGCACGATGACTTTCGGATTTTGGGGTTGTAATAGTTTGACTTCCGCATTTGTTATTTATTTATTGCATGACTAGACGTTTTGGATGATTGTTACTTTTGTTATATTACGACATGTCAAAAAGTGGCTAAGTAATTGGTAATCATTGGGATGGTTGGTTAAGTAGATGGTTCGCCCACTAGGGGAATTAGTGTGGGTGCCACTCACGGCTACTTGGGTCGTGACAATTTCCTTCTACACTAATGCTAGTTTTCACTTTATTATTTTTATCTTACTAATGTTGTTGTTTTTGATGAGAAACGGGCAATGAGTTTCTATGTTCTCTAATTTTTCTTACATATGGTTCATCATTAATATATATATATATAAATTAAAAAAATTCTATAGCCGTTGTGGATGAAGCAATGGAGCCTTATAAGTCCAATGGACGTAAGAGAAAATGCATTAATTGACACGGGTAATTTTCTAGTTTATATTCAAACTAGACTTCTTATTTGCAAGCAAAAAGGTGTGCGGTCAGCTTTCTTTCAAGGTTTCTTCTACGGTTGTATATTTGAAAGCCAAAAAAGATTTCACTTTATATATATATATATATATATATATATATATATATATATATATATATATATATATATATATATATATATATATATTCTAGAGCAAGAACTAACATCTTCAATACTTGACAAGACATTAAAAGATTGAGAAGCACCATGATCAAAAGCAAGCAGAATGTATCAATATGGTTATAGTAGAGAGTATTCTACTCTGCTTCCTTTTGCCTCAGAATGATACTTTAATAAAACTATTCAAAATGTTTTTACGTACGACATGTACTTGTTGCAATGTCTTAATTTCATACCACAAAAATAACATGTGTATTCCTTGTTAATTTATCTCTTCGGGAGTGGTATTTCTTCATTCAATTCAGGAATAAAACCTGATAATTTAAATGTGCTTGAAATACGATGTTCATTAATAGTTCGTTATTTTGCTCAAGCACAAGAAGACATTGCTTTGGAATAATGCCTTACTACTTCAGAAGTAAGTTTCAAATTTACTACTTCAGAAGTAAAGCTTAAAGGTTTACTACTTCGGAGTAATGTTTAAAGGTTTACTACTTCGAGAGTAAATTTCAACAACTTACTACTTCAGGAGTAGATTTCAAAGTCAACTACTTCGGGAGTAGATTTCTTACTTCGGGAGTAGAGTTCAAGTTCTACTACTTCGGGAGTAAAGTTCCAGGTTTTACTACTTCGGGAGTAGAGTTCAAAGTTTGCTACTTCGGGAGCAAATTTTTGAGTTTACTACTTCGGGAGTACATAATATTAAAAATATTTCTTCAATTATCCTACCTCTTCTGGAGATGAATCGTGATATTTTAACAACCAAATGCACATTCATGTTTGTAGCTTTACTACATACTATCACATTCGCTTTAGGGAATGAATCTGTATTTGCAACATTTATCAAAAGTTTTTATTCTTCAAGAATAAAACATAATTATTGAACATGCCTTAAGCATATCAAATCGTGATAGTTTCGAACCTCTCTTAAGATATTACTACTTTAGGAGCATATCGAGGCATGAAAAATTTCTTCTCTAACACATTTTCAGCTGTAACCACAACAAGCCTACAACAACATTACCACTTCCGATGGTTAATTTTCTTTCTTCCATCTCTGCCAGAGTGTAAGCTTGTATCTGCTCATATTTATAATCAAAGTTATAAATCCACAAAAAAATGGACAAGGTTACCTGATGAACATGGTTAGATCTTAAAAAGGATGTTTGATTTTTGACATCCTCATGTAAAATTCAAAGAATCTAGCTGGAACATATCCAACAATGAGCATGGCCCTAGTTTCCTGGAACCTTACTACGGGCAAGTATTATTAACCACCATTAGTTAAACATAATAAACTTATAACTCCATAATAGCAATTTGTTTATGGCAAAAAAATGCAAAATTGAATCACAACCAAACTAGTAACGTCAGTCAGATTCTCTTCTGGCCACATGGTCAGAATATTTCAAAGTTCTCAGCAAACATACTTCCTTTCCCCACAATGTTAAATATAATAAATGTAACAAATAATAAGGAGAACCGATTAAAGGCTAACAGGAATACCTGATGCAGCTTTTACCCTCTTTTTTTTTTTCATTGCGGTCCAAAATTTAATTTACAATTACTTACCAGTGAAAATGGTATCACGTTACTATGACTAGATATATAAAAGTTTTTTTTTTGCCTAATACGGCAGACTCTCGTGCTGATAATGTGTTATAAAATAATAATAAACGTACACAACAACAAAAGATATAGGCAAAGAAGCCGGCGGGAGAGAGAGATTTTATTGCTCTTTCAATTAATGTATAAATGAGCTGAATTGACTTTCTATTTGTAGAGAAAAAGAAGTTGTTGCGAGGCTTTTCAGGCAAGCTGCCTGCTTGTTTGTAAGCTTATCCAGTTGATTGTATATTTGAATATACATTTATAATACGGTGTATTTATAATAATATATGTATTAATTAAAGATATGCTAATTTTATAATTGTTATGTAAAGTTAAACTCGAAGAAAGATGAAGTGAAACTGCAAAATTTTGTTCAGATAAAAAGGGCACAAACAGGAGGACTTATGGCTAACTAAAAATGTTCAGAGGGTTGTTGCGAAGTGAATCAACTATCGATATAATAATTGTCACCTTTCTTCAGGATTAAATTATGGTTTTATGGAGGTTTATTTTAAGGGATTTCTTTTCAACAATATATAGCCCAACACAACACATTATAAATGTAAAAATTTAAACCCCATTCTAGATTCTACAGTCTACAGTATCATCATTACCATTTACACGATTTAAAGTTTCTAACCCCAACCAACTATTTGTAAATATAAGTACAGTACCATCAAAGTAGAATCTCAGTGGTGAGATAGAAACTGTTCAGTTATCTTATATCATTTTTTTTTCTCTCTTTGCTGTTCTAAGAGATAGTGGTAAAAAAACACACCTATGAGGTGTCACGTTTGTTATTTTCATACTAATTGAGGTGTGTATTTGATAAATAATTGGAGATAATTTGGGTAGAAAACGTAAACACCTGATAGTTCAGATAGAAAACTCACAAAAAAAAGTGATAGTTGAAGTCTGTTTTTGATCATTATCTCTCTTGTTGTAATTGTTCAAATTAGATTGTGGCGAAGTATTATTTGTATTTATAAAAAATCAAAATTTTCTTGACATGAATTGGTTTTGCTACCTCTCACCATCAGGCAAAGTCATGAAATAAGTCCGAAATTTTCGAATCAACCAACAGACACGGCCAAATTTTATTTTTTCTATTGATAACAACTTTCAGTTCGTGACACCATATGTTGACAAAAAGTCAACGAGTTGCATTTTCTAACATTATTGCTATCAGTTTTACCTGTAATTGTCATTTTTATATTAAGTTAAATATGTGTATGCCCTTTCCGAAATGGGCAAACGAATAGAAAATTATATTACATGCATTATTATTGGAATATTTTGGAATGGAGCATGCCTACGACCACAATTTTTGGTATTAATAAACTTATGTAATCTTATCGCAACTGTACTTAAGATTCTTAAATCTTCCAAGAACCTAAAATAACAAAGAGATTATGTCAAATAATTCAACCTACCTATCACAAAAGCTGAGTCATTAATAGTCTTTTCGGTCGAGTTTACAAATCTGTTTATTTTAAAAGTGTTTTTTGTTAGAAGTTCTTTTCCAAAAAGTATTTTTTTGAAGAGTGAGCACCAAATTCCATTTAGCTAATCAATTTAAAAAGTTCTTTTGCTAACATTAGAGCAACAATTTGTGTTTGATCTAGATTCCAAAAGTGTTTATGAGAAAAATTTGCTTTTTTCTGCTTCTAAAAAACAAACTATAAGCTTAAACAATATTGACCTAATATAACTCACCCTTCCAAAACTACATTTCCTGCATCAGTTTTCCTCAATTCCACCATATAGTTAATTTTCAAACATGAATAGAAAGTTTTCTCTCTGACAGTGACACTAAATGAGTCAACTTCCTAAATGGATAGACTTCATTGTTTTTATACATTGAGGAAAATTAAATTGATCGTTTTTCAACCAATTGCCATTAGATAAAAGCCGGAAACATTATAAAAAATTGCTCAAGATATAGTTCTCATATTTTGCGAACACTGAAAACTTTTCTTTAATGATTCGTTGTTAGAAATGATTAAAAAAATTGAAAAAAAAAAAAAAAAAAACCAAACTAGTCAACATTTAACAAAGGGTACACTACTAAAAACAGAGGTTTTCTCTACCGACATTCAATGAAAAATTTGTGTTATAAAACATGATTTTTCCACCTCGTTCCCCCGAATCAGGTCACTGAAAAAACGCAGGATGAGAACTTTCTAAGTTTTCCATGTGAAAACGGTAAAATAATAATTTTTTAGTAGTAGCACCAACTAATGTCACAATCTTGGGAAGAAAGATAAAGTAATGTGATCAACTAGCTCAGTCCGTCCGTCCCCAACACCCCCGGCCACCCGCCACCCCGTCCCCCCCACCCCCCCACCCTTTCCCCCGCCCCCCCCAAACCAAACTCCACCCTTCAAATAAATAAAGATAGAGAAAAACAAAATTAAAAAGGAAAAAAGAAAGCCTCTTCCTGACCAATCCCCTTTAAGTTGCTTTTTTTTTTTTTTAAAATCCTGTATGACATCAAAAGCTCTTTATTCATACATATAAAAATTTAGTTCCCACAACTAGTAAACATATCTTCCCTTTTCCCTCAGACTCATCTTCCATACCATCCAAAAGTTCAAAAACTCCATCACTTCTCCATAATTCATTAAGCAAATACATAGTTTTTTCAAGCAAATATGAAAATCACAATAATGGAAGGTGGGGAAGTGAGTGAATTAGGTGGTCCAGAAGATCAATTAGGTGAAGAAAAATTAAATTACTATGGCTATGGTTTTATATTTTCTCTTGGAATCCTTATAATCCTCATAGTCATAACCTATGCTTCTTACTTATGCATCCGAATGCGATCTCGAAATAATCCAACCACCACAACCACAACAACAACTGAAAGTGGACTGATTTTTATTCAACAAGGTCTTGATGAAGCCACTTTGAGGGGCTATCCAAAGTTACTATATGCACAAGTTAAGGCTCACAGAGGGGAGTATGCATCTTCTTCTGGATGTACTATTTGCTTGGCTGATTATAAAGACAATGATATGCTTAGGCTATTGCCTCATTGTGGCCATCTTTTTCATCTCATGTGTATTGACACTTGGCTTAGGCTTCATCCCACTTGCCCTATTTGTAGAAATTCTCCACTCCCATCTCCTTCGGTTGAGGTTAGTGACGCATCCAGAATTTAAGTGTTGTGAGTCAAAACTGTTATAAAAATGAATTTTGAAATATAGATTTCCCTCTATTTATACTTATTTTCTGCATATATAGAACGACTCGGACATCAATTTTGCTGAACCACTGAACCTATTGTTGAATCTGTTGCCTTTGCAACCAGGAAAATTTGAGTCCATTGCTCCTCATCAGCAAATTCAAGAAGATAGGGGTCTCTTTTCATTTATGTTCTTTTTTGTTAATTTTTTTTTTTTTTTATGACGATTGTATTCGGATCAGTTTATGTGCACCTCAACTAATCCACTGTGAAGCTGTCACGTTCCAGTACAGATATAATAAGTATTTCCACAAATGTACAAATATAGTAAGTCCTTAATATACATATATAGTAAGTCATTAAAGTACTACACACTTTAAGCTACTTTAAATGTACAAATATAGTAAGTCCTACAAAATGGAATTTTTGCAAAATTCTAATGTTACATTGATCTTCGACAGTTTTGTTTTTTCTCTGGTCCACATGTGTTTTACCTTTTTCCACATACACTTAAAACAGTGATATGAATTAATTCCCATATATGACAACACAACAAGAGAAATAAAGAGGCAAAGTTGTAATCAGAGAAATAAATAAGGAATAAGGCAAATCATTCATTTAGTCAATTGTATATGGCTTTGAGCTGGCAACTTATAAAATAAGTGGTTCATAGTTCATGAGTTCCAAGGCAAACAATTAGAGATCTGGAGATGCAAAGATATTATAGTTCTGACAATCTCTTAGATTTAAATTTGTGTTGATCGATCACAATCTCTGTAACAATCTCAGTTGATTAAAGATCTCTTGGATCTATCTACATGCTAGAAATACATTAATTATTTCTGTACGTGTTCATTCTCGTATATTAAGTTATTCTTGATTTGTAATGTATTACTCCATTATCTACTTCGTGAATTTTGATTTGGTTGATTGTGAAACTGAGATACGGATATTAGCAACTATTGAGAGTCCGGATTGATGTTGAATCATCACGTGAAAATTGGGAGTAGGTAAGATCTAGTCCATAATGAACCGTCATAATTAGTGAACAAGTGTGAGCTTCGCTCCCGACAATATGGAGTACTAACCATTATAATATTTCTACACAGGAGTAATAGAGATATGGGCATAATGTTTTAAGATCAAGACGTTGATTGTTCTTTTTTAAAAAAAAAAAAAAAAAAAAACTTGGTTAACAGAAGAGCAAAATGGTTCAACTGGGTAACTGCAATTCTTAGATCACTAGGATTAGAATTTGTAACACTACGATTCGAGTTGTGACATTTTTAGAAATTACATTGGAGTGTCAAGATTGGGGATATTGATATAATTAGAGAAAACATCCAAGTTTGTCCTTGAACTTTGTGAAAATTTTAAAAATAAATTTAAAATCGATTTCTTCACTTCCGTCAGTCGAGAAGGGCATAACTAAACCATTTAATTTGTATACAAGCAGGAGTGTAAATAGGCCTCTTTTTTAACGGAAATGTATATTTATTCTAAGTTGTATAGTACGAGGGTATATTTGGATTTTCCCCTTTATTTTTTACTTGGCTGGCTAAAGCTGTTTAGATTCCTTTATTATTTACTATTTTATTTAGTACAAAACTTCCGCCCCCTCTATAAATCCACTAGTATATTATGTGTCTATCGTGGGCTAAAAAAATGGAATTGCCGAATAGTTGAATGTTGAAAGATGATGTTAACTCTCAATAATTTATATTTTATTTTGGTGAACTCATAAGATTTCATAAGAAAACATGATCAATTGATCACATCTATTCTATCGATATATCAAAGGGATCTCTTAATATTTGTAATTTTTTTTATGAAATGATACAATTGGCTAGCCGTAGCCGCATACATTCTCAAGCCACAAATATCAAGCAAACCAAAAGACACACCTAGATGACTTCCAAAGTTAAAAACACAATATATTAAGGAATAACCTCTATTTTGTATCATTTTAATGAAGAGCAAAGGTGCAAATATACCCCTCAAGTTTGCCCCTCAATTTTGCTATTTAGAGTAGATATGTCCCTCATTAAAAAAGTGGTGCATATATATACCCCTGCGTTACACAAATGGTGCCAATATGTCCTTGACGAGATTTTAAAATCATTTAACTTATTTTTAATTAAAAAATATCACGTGGCTTAAAGAAAATAAGTCTACCCATATTTTTGGAGACTTTTTTTTTTTTAAAGCCACGTGGTAATTTTTTTTTCTAGTGGGTTGGCTAGTTCGTTTAAAAAAAATCTTTGTGGTTATAAAAATAAGTTTATCCAGTTTTTAAACAAACCAAACCCGACCCACCAAAAAGTAAGTACCACTTGGCTTTTAAAAAAATAAATCTACTAAAAAAATGGGTAAACTTATTTTCTTTAAAGCCACGTAACATTTTTTTAATTTAAAAACAAGCTAAATGATTTTTTTTTAAAAAAAATTGTTAGCAAAAAGGTATATTTGCGTCATTTGTTTAACGGCAGGGTATATATGCACTATTTTTAACGAGGGGTATATCTGTTCTAAATCGAAAAGTTGAGGAGTATATTTGTACCTTTTTCCTTTAATGAATATATTTAACTGGAAGATCACCTATTTTGCATTTATGAAAATCCCGAATAAATCTAACGGATAAAAAACTTATTTGAAAATCTGAATTTAATCAGTGAATGAATTTCAAATATTGTTATAAATATTATTATAATATTGTGATGTCTATCTTTAGGAGAAATTTTAGGGTTTGCTAGGGTTTGTGACTTTGGCACCAAGTCAATTCTCTCCTATAAATAGAGGTTCTCTTGTATTTCATCCCTTATAAGAGAAATAAGAACTCTCCCCTCTTCTCTCTTTCTCCACAATATTCTTATTGCTTGCTTTATTATTTTATAACACGTTATCAGCACGAGACTCTACCTTGAGCACTTACTTTAAAGAAATCTTGAGATTTGGAGAAAGATAACCTATAGTTATCATCGGTCTAAGAAATTGGACGTTGAACAAACGCACCATTAGCCATGTGAGTATTCACCTTGCCTTTGAAAAGGTACGATGTTTTATTTTAATCAATTTGGATCCATTGGACTATTATGTTTTCATATCATTGGGATCTATGAATAAGCATTACTTATGCATATCTAGTTTTTCCACAGTATAAATTTATCGTATTGAACATACATGTATTACCATTTGATTTTTAAGAGCATATACAAGCATTTGTTGGACTATTGCATCCGTGTGCTTTTAAATGTCTGTATTGCAATAAATATGTAGAAAAAAATATATATTTCCTATGACTATTGCGTATTTTAATGTGTGAAATAAAATTGCTCCTGAAGAGCAATATGTGTATATTATGATACTAACGCCACATTGGCTTGAACTTCGGCAGAGTTCATGTACCGCCACCAGAAGTGGTAAGTGGTAACATATTTCATGTCTTAGTTAATCACTTGAAGACTAGAAGTGATAATAATTTTACAGGCTTATAATATATATGTATGCCTCGATTTGCTCTGAAGTAGCAACATCATAAGAAGAAATTGTAAGTTCCGTAATTTTGATGTGGTTGAGGCAAGTCCATGTGATTTGGTTCCATTCCCTGAAGTGAGTGAAACAACTTACAAATACAGATTCATTCTTTGAAGTGAATGTGACAATATTGTAAAGCCTATAAATACGAACATGTACTTGGTTGTGAAGATATCACGACTCACCTCCAGAAGAGGTAGAATAATTGAGAAGAAATATTCTGAATTTCCTTACTCGTAGTAAATCTGAAGTTTACTCCCGAAGTAGTAAGACTCTAAAATTTACACTTGGAGTAGTAAATGCGAAGTTTACTCCAAAGTAGTAAGACTTTGAAATTTGCTCCTGTAGTAGTGAACTCTTAAATTTACCCCCGAAGTTGGTAGAACTTCTAACTTTACTCTCGAGTGGTTAAACTTTGCATTGCTCCTTAAGAAGTAAAACTTTGAAATTTTCTCCTGAAGCAGAAAGAAGTTGTAAGATACATGAGAGATAATTTGAAGCCTAAGTGACCAGGTTCATTCCCTGAAGTGAATGAAGAAATACCACAACACCTCCCGAAGAGATAAAATAATATAAATGTTATTTTGTGGTATAAAGTGATTGTTGCACGTAGAAACATCTTGGTCAATTTTATTTTAAGGCAAAAGATGGCGATCTCGTTGAATGTTTTCTATCGTATGTTTTTAATTTTCCCGAAGGAAATAACAATTTATATATTTTTCCATCGAGGAAGTACACCAATATGTCATGTAGTGCATATTCTTAATAATATGTCAAAACCAAGTGCACAGCTAATATTTGTTTGTTGAATATTAAGGTACGTGTAAACCACGAGTAGTACGTGGGCTGTTGTTTTGGATTGAGCCTAAACCACATAGGCACTAGATACATTAATAAGAACCATAATAATTTCTATGTTTTATGGTATAAGGAGATATGGGTCACTACCCAATTTCATGAAATTAATAGTATTATATTGTCTTCGATACATCATAAAAGGATTCTCTTTAAAAAGTACTACATGTATGCAAATCTTTTAAAATTAGAAAAGTGAATTATTGTATCCTAGTAGAATTTATTAATTAGTCATTATTTTTTATCATATTGATGAAAATTTATCAAGATGGATGTAATTCTATTTAATGAAAACAAGGACTTGAAACTTTAAGTATATGACGTGGAAGTGTCCATCACTTTGTTAATTAGACCATTACGAAATTATGGGAGGAAAGGTGTGAGATATATCTTAAACCATTTCTTTATAAGTTTTATAGTCTCTGTGCATTTTTATTTTATGGCTATCACTATGTGTTTATGGTGTACATCCACGTACCCAAAGAATGTTTTGCATGTGTGCGTGTAAAACTATATTCATTAGTCGATTTGATATCACATGTCCGTATTGGTTCTTATCGAATATAACCATTGGTTTGTTATATTACTTAGTTTTTACTTTGTACTTTCTAATAGTACTAATATTTAATGTGTATTTATTTTACTTTGCGTACGTCATTTCATTTGAAGATATGGATAACTCTCAAAGTAAGTTCAGATTAAAATTCAATTATGAATTTATTATTTCTAAATGTCCACTTGCTTACCGTTTTCTTTCATGACATCATAAATATCTAATCAAATTCTCTTTCTAGACACACAGGTGTCTAAGCAATATTTGGTAGTACAAAAGTAATAATCAAGGTCCGTAAGAACCTAATTGTTTATATACAAAATCATGACACCGGTAGTGTCCAAAATATTTGATTATGAAAAATAAATTGAAAGCTCTTGAAGAGTTTATTTATTATTATGGCATTCATCCTATCTCCAAAGTTGTTATGATCGAAATACAAGTAGTAAACCCGAAGTTTACTAAAGTAAATGACTATCATATTGTAGCTATTAATGATGGGATGATCAAATATCTACAAAATCATGGTGGGTAATAAATATCTATGTGAAAGTTTACACGCCTTATTTTCCAACATATACTACAGTATGACCATGATGAAATCACATGTTACGGTAAACCAGAAGTTTACTGGTACAAAAAAAAAATAAAAAATCATGTCATAGTAAACCAGAAGTTTACTAAAACAAATAGCACATGGCATGGTAAACCTGAAGTTTACTAGTATAGATAATTTTATCAGTTGGCATGAGCAATTTGGCCACCCGATTCAAATATGATGTGCAGATTGAATATTCGACATATATTGAAGAACCGAGAGATTCTTCAAGAATTTATTTTTGTTGCTTGTTCTCATGATAGCTAATGTTGGGATTGAATTTCCCAAATTATATAGAAAAGGTGAATATGGGCCGTTCTCATATGTGATGTCTTAAATAGATGCATCGATAAGACAGTCACATGTGCGTTTATTGTCAACTTGCTTTGACATATGCAAAGTTACTTGCTCAAAATAATTGAGTTGAGAGCGTAATTTTCAGATTATGTAATCAAGATAATTCATCTTGTGAATACTAGTTTATATCCAAGTTGGTTTGGCATTGAATGCCTCCGATAAAAAGCTAAACCATTGCTTATGAGAACAATGCTTCATGTGCTAAATTATGATAAATTTTCCCCTCACAATTGGTTCGTGGTTAGGAACACGATATTTCCATCTAACAGTTTTTTATATGTGGTATACGATTAATTAATCTACCATGATGCATAAAGATGGATTCCCTAAAGAAAATGGGGTGTATGTTAGTTTTTCTAACATAAGGGGAGAGAATAAGCAAGTGAGGAATATGTGATAAATTATATATCATTAGTATGATCCTCATTCAAAAGATAATTCTACTCAAATGCTAGAAGCATTTGCCGACCCAAAATTAATTTCTAACTTCACCGCAAAATGCTCCTATTAAATTCATGTCCACGAAGGACGAGTCTATAGCATACATGAAGTGTGGTAGACTAATCGGTTCCAAACGCAATAATCATGGAAAAGAAAGAGGAGCAAATGATCAATGATCATTATAAGGAGGCAATGTGCTCTTGAAGAGCCTACGACATAACACTTCATGAAACCTCATGAGAGGTTTAGGTACCTAAAAATAATGGAAGTGATGAGATCTCAATAAGTTATGTCACATTGCGAACCGATACAAATGATATATCATCGATGATATCTTTGGTACAATATAGCGCAATATTGTAAAAGATTGTGAGGATCTAAATTCTACGTCTATTAAAGCATGCTAACGAAATTATTATCAAGTGAAATGACGCATCTTGGTAAGCGTAAAGGTTATTGGACACAATCCGGACACCGAAGATGTCACATATTTAAATAGAAATAGATGTTGTCTGACATATATGAATTACTTGACAAAATTATATGAAAATTCTGAAGAATTTCAAATGCAGAAGCATATACATGTTGTAGAAATTTGTTCATAATTCTTATATGAATTAAGCAAGGTGAACGCGATTTTATCACCTTAATGAATATTTTCTGACTAAGGTCACAAATGACACTATTTATCCTTACGTCTTTGTGAAAATCAAAATCTGTCATATTGTTGGTGCAAGTTGATTACTTGAATATTATTGAAACTCTTGAAGAGTTCTCAAAAGAGTATATTATTTGTTAAAAGAAGTTGAAATGAGAAACTTGCGGAATTCTTTGGTCTGAAGTGCCATATCTTTATGCAATTGATGCATTTATATATTTTGCTACGACTATAAGGGATTATAGTCATATGATGTTGGTCTACATGACAATCAAATCATATAAAGATAGCATCTATTTATAAAGCAAGTCGGAATACACTTGCAAAGTGATTTCAATAATATCATATACCAATGCAACTCTATCCAAAGATCGAAGACGCAGCAAAGATACATAGCCCAACTAAAGAGAGGATTCATAAAAGCACAAGTCATGCTTCATCAAAGTTGTTCTTCACACACGAGCTCCGGAAGAATGGTGATATCAACGTGCAAGAGATTTGTTTGAGCGTTAATATGACCGATTTATTCATTAAGTCTATACCAACCGCAACCAAGTCTATAGCAACCCAACTCTCAAGTGAAGATGTGAAGATTCAAGTTTTGGATTGAAGTTCTCATCAGGGGGAGTTAATACGCGTTGTACTCTTTTTCCCTTTCAAGGTTTTTGTCCCACTGGTTTTTCCTTGTAAGGTTTTTAATGAGGCAACCAAATAGCGTATTATTAGAAATATGTACTCTTTTTCCTTCACTAGAATTTTTCCCACTGAATTTTTTCTAGTAAGGTTTTAATGAGGCATATTATCTATCGAAATAGACATCAAGGGGGAGTGTTATAAATATTATTATAATATTGTGATGTCTATCTTTAGGAGAAATTTTAGGGTTTGCTAGGGTTTGTGACTTTGGCACCAAGTCAATTCTCTCCTATAAATAGAGAGGTTCTCTTCATTGTATTTCATCCCTTATAAGAGAAATAAGAACTCTCCCCTCTTCTCTCTTTCTCCACAATATTCTTATTGCTTGCTTTATTATTTTATAACAAATATCTAATTATTAAATAAATAAAAAAAGGCGATTCACAACTTGGCTATGATCGGCTCATCTACAAAATCATCCGTGTTATTTCGGCAGATTTTTTTTGTAGGAATAGCCATAAGCCCACAACTTACAACTTTTCAGTGTGTCATAGAATTTCAACCGGAGAATTTGAAATTCTTTGACAATAACTATTTCTCATTTACAAAGACTGAAAAGTGGTTATTTGTGAATTTCACCCAAAAAATTTCTAATAATAAAGGCACAGATCTCCACACTCTTAAAAACGAAAGTATATATAACACTAACAAATTAAACGAAAGAATCAAACCATCCACAGAGAGCTCCACGATAGGTAAGATTATTCTCAATATCAAATTATCAATGACTAGTGAGCGACATAGTCCAGTAAATACAAATTTGGTTCCACTTAACTATCGGAACTTGAAAACTACTAAAATTTCAACAAATATAATTTCTAAACCTGTAACTTTAGAAGTGCAACGAATTCAATGCTAAAAATCTTAAAATCGAACCGATCATTTTAAATACTGAATCCGCCTCAGTACGAAGGCAAAGGTGATGGCGAGGGCGAGGGCGATGGCGAGGAAGTTGGCGCAGAGTTATTGGACGAGTTTTGAAGGACAGTGACACTAAATTTCTGGCCTAATGAACAATAGTTTAAAATGCTGCATGTGTAATAAAATACCCCTGCCTCCATCAATGTAATGTTCACTGGACCATCACTGAATACTTTGTAAGGCTGATTAGCCGTGCAATAACCGTACTCTCTTCTTGATACTTGCATCACATTGTAAAATTCTGGATCAAAGTCAAAATCTGCATATATTATATGCCCCAAAAAAAGATAATCATAACATTAAGAATCATCACAAAAAAAAAAAAATGTAAACTAAAAGAGTTATTCCCTCGCACTCCTAAATTATGTGATACCGTTCGGATTTCGAGAGTCAAACTTTAATTTTGATCATTAATTTAGATATGAAATCTTTAAGTTTCTTGAAATAAAATTACATATTTGAAAACTACGTAAAAGTATTATAAGTCACAATAATTGATAATTTAAAATGTTTAAAATGCATATGAAAAAACCATATTCAAAGAAAAACTCGTTTGATTCTCGAAATCTGAAAGGTGTCAGATAAATGGGGACGGAGGGAGTAGTAAAAAAGTTAAGGGAAGTACAAAGAGTGTCTCCAGGGAAGAAAAGTTGGGAAGAAGACCAGTTAGTATAGAAGTTATTTGTGGGAGGGATAGTCCAAATTGAGTCACCAACCAAATGTTGCGTAGCGTATGATTGATGATGTAATATTAGTAATAATAGTGCAAATGCTACCAAGATATGGTGATTTTGCATTTCCATTGCTATTTCTTGGGGGGGGGGGGGGGGGGGAATAGAAGAGATGACAGAAGATGATTTGTAAATGATGATGTTGCGGTTGAGAGGTTAAGAACAGATGGAGATGAAGAAAATGAAAAGTTTTGAGAGATTGTTAACTGTTTGTGCCACAATTGAAGGTCAATAGATATTCCAAAAATGCATTAACATACTTCTTAAATAAGTCCTTTCAATTTTTATTTTATCGGATGTCCTATAAGGGACAAAAAAGTCCCTCCAATTCGAACACAAAAATATGATTATTTTTGGCAAAAATTCATGTCTTGGACGGCTAATCAAGCTTTAATCAGTATTTCAAATCTATTTAACCGCTTTTTAATGTGAAATAAAATTTGAATAAAAATACTCCCAGCCTATCCCGAAAAAACTAGAGCACTATATACAGTTCATGTTGGAAATATTATGGAAATCACGAAACTCTTGTAGCTTGAGGCGTGTCAAAAGACAACATCGAAGGATAATTCACTGGTGTAGGTGTATCCCCCAGATTCAACAAGCTCTTCTAGTATAAACTAGGAGCACGTAAAGCGACAAAGATTATCTTTTTGTATCCAGCACTAAACGAAGAAAAGGTGTTCAAAAGTTTTTACTTTGTTTTTCTCTCCGTCACTTCTGCAAAATGAATACATAGAATATATAGGTTGAGAAGGGGAACAAGATATTATTAACATAATAAAGACCATAGAAGGCCGTTCAAATGGTCAAATACGTTTTCCATCATCAAATCATTATTTTGAATAAATTATAGTAAAGACCAATAATGGCTATTAATGATAATAGAACCGTTAAGATGATTTCACGATTTTTCCTCATAGTCTCTTAGACACAATATAACTTTTAAAACACCATTGAAGAAAATATTAATACCCATTAAATAATGAATCTAGACATTTCTTTTTGAGATATTAAAACAATTTTTATAACAGTTCAAACATTACGAAAAATCCTACAGTTCATACTCCAAAAAAGAAATGACTTTTTACCGCTTTCTAACTAAGAAGATAGGGCAAAAATGTATTCATAACTTAAAATTGGCTAAATATTAATGGTTTAGAAACGTTCGTTCAACATTAACAGGCGGACTGTTAAAATTGAAGATGAAGACACTGCATTTGGGAATTTTCTCTGTGTAAATTTTTATTCATCAGTATGTACCTCTCTTTATACACAAAACTATGCAACAGAATGTAACAGAAAGAAGAGGAAATGGACAAAACTAATTACACCTGTCCTATTCTAATTTGTCCATTGTATAACAAATTTTATTCTCGTGTTTGGTCACATGACCATATTTAAATACGCCATGATTCTAATCTAAGGGTGGAAGATTGATCTATCATGTGTGTGTGTTGTATGGATGAGATTAATCCACCTGGCCAGACATTTTATGTACCTTGTTCCAGTCAAAGTAAATGAAGTCTTCTACTTCAAAAACGTCACAGCTGTTTCTTCAATTCTCTCTCTCGTTTTCTTTGTACATCATAGCTGTCTTCTTCTTTTCTCTCTCTCGTTTTCTTTGTGTTTCCATGGAGGGTCTGTACTCCAACATCCCCCCTCAAGTTGGAGGGGAGAGTCATGACCCCCAACTTGGTCAAAATCGCTTTCTGAGAAACCCCGAAAGGGGCTTAGTAAAGAGATCTATTTTCTTTTAGAGGGAACAAATGAAAGAGTAATTAGACCGGATTGGAACTGTGGCGCACAAAGTGACAAAATCCAATTCAACATGTTTGGTGCTTTCGTAAGACAGATTACGAGCTATATGGATGGCGAAAGCTTGACTATCGGATAAGCGGAATCGGGAGTGAAATTGGAGCGGAAAGATCCTCAAGGAGACGAATCAACCAAGTAAGTTCGGCGGTAGCTCACGGCGCGTGGATCGATATTCGCTTCTGCGGAGGACAAAGAGATCGAGATTTGTTTCTTCGATTTCCAAGAAATCGGAGCACCGCCAAGGGTAATGAAAAATCCACTAACCGATTTACGAGAATCTTGAGACGATGCCCAGTCCGCATCGCAAAAAGCCGAGCAAAAAAGATGGATTGGAAGATAGTAATATGCCTTGACCCGGATCTGAGCTGAGGTATCGTAAAACTCGTAAAGCAGCTGAGAAATGTGACAAACATGGTCGCTGCATGTATTGACTTAGAGCAAGAACAACAAAAAAAGACAGATCGGGGCGAGTGTTGGTCAAATAATTCAACTTGCCGACAGTGACGATAAAGCGTGGGGTTGTCCAAACGAGGACTATCATCCGCTCGAAGTTTGGAGGAGGGATCCAATGGAGAACCAACTGTAGGCAAATGAGAAACATCGAATTCATGAAGCAGATCCGAGGTAAATTTTCGTTGATTGACAATAAATCCATGCTCTTCTCGTAAAATTTCCATGCCAAGAAAATAGTGAATTTCTCCCAAGTTCTTAACTTTGAACTACGTATTGAGAAAACATTTGATATTCTCGAGCTCACCAAATCATCCCTTCTTGGAGAGAATATCATCCACATAGACTGTAGGATGGAAATTAGTGACCCATTCTCAAAAACTGCATAGATAATCGTTTAAGGAAGAGGAATAACCTTTGAAAGCTAATGCTCCTAAGAAGCCGAGGGCGTACACAAAAAAAAAAAGGACTTTTTTTAGAGAAGACGTACATGGTTAGGACTAGGAGGTGTCGGTCTTCTCTCGGAAACTTCATAAAAACCTTCTTAGGTCACCATGCAAAAACGCATTGTTGACATCTAGTTGTGAAAACTCATCGCTTTTCTAACCGCAATGGTAAGATCATGGATAGTGGTCATTTTCACAACAGTGAAAAAGTTTCTCCATAATCTATACCTTCTTCTTTGGATATCCCCTCACCAAAGTCTTGCCTTTAGTCTTTCAATACTCCCATCTAAGAGATGCTTTATCTTGTATACCCATTTGCAAGGTAAAGCTCTTTTCCCTTTAGGTAACAAAGACAACTTCCCAGGTTTGATTGTTTTCCAAAGCCTTAATTTCTGAGTTCATGGCTTCTCTCCAACCTGGATGTTGGGAAGCCTGGTTGTAGCAACTAGGCTCAGTGATGTTAGAAAGGGAATGAAGTAGGTGCTGATTGTTGAGAGATAAAAAAGCATAACTCCTAGGCTTAGAGAGTGATCAAAACAAGTTTTCCCTAGATCGGTGAATATCACACCATTGCAAATGTAGTCTTTTAGATAACCAGTTCATGAGATATCCTCGCTATTTGTTGGTGGATTGGTTATGGGACGTCCAGTAAGTAGGAATAGAAAAGTTTGTGTAGGAGAACTTGGATAAGCGTAGGTCAAGTTGTAATATAGGCTGATGTAGAATTCATTTGGTGAGGGGAACTTAGTGGCGGATGAGAGAGTGTAGAATCGTAACTTCTCCAATGATCGGATAGTATGGTGAGGTTCGAGGGTGTAACTTTTCCAAAAGGATCATGAATTGGTGTTGATTGAATCTGAAATGGAAAATCATAATGATCATCTAAGGAAGAAGGGGAATTGAGAAAAATAGGTGTGTGTGAGTTATCAGATGAGTTGAAAGGAAAGCGTGATTCATGAAATCTCACATCTCTGGATACAAACACTTTCTTTGTATCAAGGGACGAGGTTATATCCTTTAACAGATGGATAGCCTAGTAAAACACAAGCGTAAAGCTCTTTCATCAGACTTGTTCCTTCCTTGTCCTAGGGTGGAATTGACAAACATCCAAAATTCCTCAAATGATCATAAGTAGGCTTTTGTCTAAACAATACTTCATAAGGTGTTTGCCCTTGAGCACACTAGATGGCGGTCGATTAATGATGTGTGTAGCGCCGAATAGACTCTCCCGAGGACATAGGCAATTTGGATTGGAGCATCAATCCTCTAGCAATCTCTAAGAGGTGTCATCTTTAAACAATTCCATTTTGTTGAGGGGGTAGCTACAAAGACATTGATACGAGAATCCCTTGTGAGGCTAGAAAAGGCGATTCTTGTGTGCCTCTTAACTCAGTATTATCGGTTTGATCATTTTAACTCTCACATTGAATTGTCTCTCTACCATAGATGAAAGCTTTTAAGACGGAAAAGCATTACTCTTAGTGCTTAGTAAGAATGTCCATGTTCCTCTACCTTGAAATCATCTACTATGGTGAGAAAGAACCGAATCCATTATAAGTATTACACTTGTAGGGTCCCCCAAGTGTCTATATGGATGAGATCAAAAATGTGTGTGGACTTTATGCTACTAGTAGAAAAAGGTTGTCTAGTTTGTTTAGCTAACTACATCACAAATAAAATCGGCAAATGAAATCACAAGGAAGAAAACTTAAATGTTTCATTGGCGAAAATGGAAGGTGTCCCAACCTTACATGCCAAAGCTTTACATTAGGAGCAAGATTAACATGTCTTGGATTAGAGGTGAAACTCATTGTGAAATGGAATTTCTTCCTTTTGAAATTGAAAATACATCATTGGAATTGAAAATACTTCTAGATTTGGCATATTAGGCTCCAATAGATAGAGTCCCTCTCTACTTCACCAAAAGCTTGAGGACTCTTCATTGAAAGGTCTGTGCAACAAACATCCAAATATTGTGAATAGGACATCATATGAAAGCTGACACAAAATTTGTGGACCGGTCATAGATTATACTTAAAATCTCGCACAAGAAGCACATCTGGATTATGACATGACCAAGATAGATACACTCCTATGGCAGTCACACTTACCTTGAAAGAATTAGGCAAATTGATATTCAAAGGCATAGGAAGAGGAATTAAAAATAGAAAGAAATCAAATCAAAACACATGTGTTCAAGCTCTAATCAATGATCCAAGTATTTTGTTTAAGACTAGTGAACACGGAGAACTTGAGTATTTAAGAATGGTACCAGCCTTCGCATTTGCATTGATTCCCATCTTTCTGCTTGTCAATTTACTTTGCTTGTACATTTGCATCATTTCTGCAACGATCCTTGCTAAATTTGCTCTTGAAAATTGCCATCATTGACTCCGAAATCTTGTCCTCCCATGTTTTCCTCACTCATGAGTTAGACTTGCATTTGCTTTAATGCGGGGTTGATAGTTCCTGGGATTAGTGAACTCAAATCTGCGAAATCCATGATCTTCGTAGCAATCATCATGCACATGCCCTATTTTTTCACAATATGTGCAAGATACATTTGGATCATATTTCTTCTTGCCTCTAAATTTGTTCTGTGGCTTGGCAGTCCTCTGATTTGAGTTATTATATTTCTGATATGTGCTTGGCCCTCTCATTGCTTGACTTTTAAGTTTACGTGCATTTCTTCCCTGTCCATTAGCCATGAATGCTGAAACTCGACCAAATAATGTGTTGTTTGGTTGTTTTGCTTGTCCAATCGCCATAAATGATCCGAGAATCGGGGTGAAGTGTGCATTTGCATATACTTCCCTCTCGGTTCTCATCTGCAAAAGCAAGGAATATGCAACATCTATACCCGAAAGGATTCATCATAAGTATATTTCCCTCGATGTTAGCATACACATCATTTAGTCCCATTAGGAATTGAATTAACCTCTGATCTTCCAGGGATTTTGTTAATTTTGCTTTCCCCTCACAAGTGCATTCACATGAACAGCAAACAATCACATTTATCCCATCTAATTCATCCCATAATCTCTTAAGTTTGGTGAAGTACCCAGCAATGTCACTATTACCTTGTACTAGTCCTGTCAATTCCTTTTGTAGATGGTAGAGTTTGGCACCATTTGACTTGCCAAATCTCTGTTCTAGACTGTCCCAAAGTTCTTTTGCAGTCTTGGAATTCATCACACTGTCTGCAATATCCTTAGATAATGCATTTGATATCCAAAGATATAACCATATCATTGACACAACTCCATTGCTTTCAGGTAGACTTGTTAGGTGCTTACAAGCTCCATTGATAAAGCCAAGTTTCCTCTTGACATAGAGATAAGAGAATAGATCTCCTCCAACTCCGGGTATCCTCTTCCATCAAAAACAATGTTGACTAGAGTCAAACCAGTGAATCAATTGTTTGGTGATAAGGATGTCCATTTTCATATATTCCTTTCTCTCCCAACTCTTTGTTTCGAGCATTTTGGTTTTACCTGCATTTGAAGATGATTTTGATGTTTTGACATGATCCCTAATCGAGAGCTTAGAGATGCTTTCGATACCATGTTAAAATTGAAGATGAAGACAGGCATTTGGGGATTTTCTCAAAATTTTTATTCATCGATGTACCTCTTTATACACAAAACTATGCACTGCTAACAACAGAAGAGGAAATGGACAAAACTAATTACTGCCCTATTCTAATTTGTCCATTGTATAACAAATTTTATTCTCTCTCGTGTTGGTCACATGACCATATTTAAATCTGCCCGATTCTAATCTAAGGGTGGAAGATTGATCTATCATGTTGTGTGTTGTATGGATGAGATTAATCCACTCCGGAATACATTTTATGTACCTTGTTCCGAAAAGTAAATGAAGTCTTCTACAAAAACGTCAGACCATTTCTTCAATTCTCTCTCTCGTTTTCTTTGTACATCATATTGTCTCTCTCTCTCTCGTTTTCTTTGTGTTTCCATGGAGGGTCTGTGCTCCAACACGGACTATAAAGTGATCAGCCTGCGCTACATTTACCAAAAATATGGAGGACAAAGAAGGCTGAATACAAGAAAAGCAGAAATAATTAGTTCCTTAATTCGTATCCAAACAAACAATCATCACTGGTCCTTTTAGGTGGTCATATTTTTTATCTCGAAAAAAGTGATTAGACTGGATTTAACCTTAATAAAACCGAACTGGCAGCAACTACAAGTTTTTCTCTAGGTTCTCCAAAGAGCGTACTAGTGAACCAAAGTATACTGGGCTTTAAGCAATTGGGCAACTGAACCAATTATACCTCTTTTTCTTTGGTAAAATTTCTCAAATGACTACCTTATCGTAGCTTCCTACCATTTGTAGCATTATTTTTAATATTACCATTTGTAGCTAAAAATCGTAGTATTTGTGTGTGTTTTCGCATGTATTTGTTGCCGGCAAATACATGAGCATGCGGTAAAAATAAGGAACTTTACTTTATTTTGGTCCAGAAAATGGTATTAAATGAGAAATTAAGATATTTTTTACCTCTTTTCAAGAAAATCTCCAATATTCTCTTTCCTTACACGTTTCTCCTTATTAAGCTTCCATGCATTCTTGAACATTCAAACGTAAAAATTCAAATTTTAAAAAAAATCTTTTAACACCTTGAAAATACATTGACAAAACAAACACGATCAATCAACCAATGTATTTGAAGTTTTCAATATTGATTTCGTTTTTAATTTTACCGATGTATTTGATAGCATAACTAATGTATTTGACGTTTCCAATCAAACTCCATGTATTTTATATTAAATATCATGTATTTGTGTGAGTAACAATTTGCATCACCCATGTATTTAGTGGTAATGTATTTGAAGTCTTCAATATTGATTTATATAAATATTTACCCATGTATTTGATAAAAATAACTAATGTATTTGAAGAATCAAACCCCATGTATTTTAAATTAAATCTCATGTATTTGTGTGAGTAACAACTTGCATCACCCATGTATTTGATGGGATTAATTTGAACAAAATACATAAATATATACCCGAAACTTACCATGTATTTCATCACCCGTGTATTTAAAACTAGATGAACCGATGGAATTAATTTGAACAAAATACACAAATATATAGAAAAACTTACAAAAATACACCACCAACCACAACAATTGGTAGTTATATCATAGAACATACACAAATACATATATTTTTCGTCTTCTCAAAACCTAAAAAACTTTCTCTCTCCCTCTCTCGCGCCGCCATAACCACCGCTTGGCACAAGTCCTAAAATAATTACTTCCACTCAAGTTGATTTTGTGGAAGAATAATAACACAAATAGCGAAAATTTCACGAAACAAAGGAGATGGGATAGAACGTGAGCATTTAAGTAGCTTCTTTTTCTTTTTTTTGGAAAAAAAAAAAAAGAAAGAATACGACGAATCTTCTTGATTGGTGAGAATGGAAGTGAAATTTTTGCGGAAGGGTGAAGAAGAGGAAAGAAGACGATCATAAAAGGTAAGAAGTTATGGAGAGAGAATGGTAATGTATATTAAGTGATTAATATTGTTACCATTAAAAGGGACTATGGGATTTGAGTGCTAATTTTTAGGTATTTGTGAGATGGTAATTCAAAATTTCTTGTGTAGCTATAATAGTTAAATTAGAAAAATATTTAGTTATTATTAGTAATTAAAATAAAAGGTAGTTATTAGAAGTAGTTATAACGCGTAAAAATTCCTTTTTCTTTTCTATTGGTAATGATTAAGATTGGGCAATTTGTAGGATTACCCTTCGGTGGGGTGGTCTTTAATTTTTGGCCAAAAAATGGTGGTTAACTTTTTCTTCTTTAGGCGAGAATTTGCTTTAAGCAAATTTGGGCCCAAAGGCAAATTTGCACACGGGTTCAAGTTCGAGTGCTCCATTAAGGCCCAAATTCTGCCTTGCGAAATTATGCCTTGCAATTTTATTTTTTATTTTATTGAGTTGGGGTTCGAACCCACAACCTCGGGATATTAGGCGAAGGACAAAAATTAAAGACCAACCCAAATGAAGGGCAGTCCACGCAAAAAAAAAGATTAAGATTTTTAAGATTTAAGATGTTAAAGCCTCTCATAAATGATATTTTCTATGGGTGTATTTGCATTTTTGTTTTAGTTTGCAGGAAAAGGTCCAAATATAACCATAATATTTGCAATTTACTCCCTCAATCCATTTTTACTTGTCAGGTTTCGCTTTTCGAGAGTCAATTTGACTAATCTTCGGAGTTAAATTATAGTTCAATATTTTAAAACTAAAATTTAGATGTTCGGAAACTATACAAAAAATACTATAAGTTGCAATTCTTCTCATATTAATATGATTAAAAAATATATCTTAAATGTTAGCCAAAGTTTATGCAGTTTTTTTTCTTCAACAAAAAAAAAAATAAAAAATTATACAGTTTGACTCTCGAGAAGCGAAACATGACAAGTAAAATTGCACGGAGGAAGTATCTTATATATGTCCTTCGTTTACAACTCTTAGGAGGTTCTACCGTCATCTTTCGTGTTAGATATTCTTCTCTCCCTAAAGTTGAAGGTCAATAATCTTTTTGTTGTTGTCAGGCATGTGCGCCAAATAGCCCTTCTAGTAACCATTCTACGACTGCTCCAACAGGATGATAATCTAGCTCCCTCGCCTATACAAGTAACTTAGACGATAATGCTCTGCAGATATGCATTGTAATGACACTTGCAAGAGTGAGAAAAGAAACATCTTAAATTAGAACAAAAAAGTTTATAATATGGTAATTAAAAAATAATACGTACGTAAGTTGATGGAACAAGAAGACTGTACAGTGTAGACCATGCTCGCATTCAAAATCTCACCAAGAACTAATATACCTCCACCATTGCTCTCTCCTTCAAACAATGTGAAAACACTTTCGGAGAATTTCCATGTGAAGAAAGTTGAAAGACCCAGTCAATCAAATCTGAAAATCTCTGCTCTATGCATCATGGTCGGGTCCTTAGACCTAGAGGTACTGCACCTGTTTTGATTTCAAATCAAGGTAATAGCTTTTGTTGAAAAGAAAATGCATGCACTGGGGTTAAAAGAGATCAACATAGAAAAACGGAAAATAAAAGAACAATGCATGTAGACATAGAATTGTGAAAGAACAAAACGTACTTAAGGATACAAAACCTCTGAAGCATTATGTCAAATGATTTCTCCACAAAAAATAGTATTATGTCAAATGATATCTTCAAGCTGAAATACTAGAGCATGTATAAGACAACTCAACTTTACTCACTTTTCTAGAAAAGAAATGAATGAAGTATTTCTGCACATCTGATCACCATTAAAGCATCACAATAATGACTCGTGTACGCAAAATTTTTATTAAGCGGTGTCGGTATTGACAGAAGAGATCCACTACTAAAAAAATATGTATTTTCGACCTCACTTTTGGTCGAAAAAAAATCGACCTCATGTGGTCGAAATTTCCAAATTTAATTTTTTTTTATTTTCTTTAGGATTTCAACCACACGGGGTCGATTTTTAACGGAAAATATAATTTCGACCGCATGAGGTTGAAATTATTTTTTGTACAAAAAAGAAAAAAGAAAAATCATTTTACACAAAAGTAAATTATATAAATATAAAACAATTAATTAAAAAAAATAATCAAATTTCGACCACCTCAGGTCGAAATAATTAAGTCTAACTTTGTAATTTTTTTGACCATATGCGGTTGAAAAATTTCAGTAAAAAATAAACCCACGGCCCGCCATCGAGAGTATTTCATCTCCCCCCAAAACTTTCTCTTCTTTTTCTAAAAAAAATTAAAATTTACACTCTCTAAACTCATCTCCCCCAATGTTCCATTTGACTATACTCTCCTCTTCTTCACCTAATTCCCTTTCTTCTACGTGCTTGTAAGTCCTAAAATAAAGCTCCCACAACTCCAAAAATACACAAATCAAATTTTATTTTCGATGCAGATTTAAAGATTGCATTTGTAGCTATTTTGTTAAAATTTTACTAAGTGTCAATTGAAATTGAAATTGAAATTGAATGTTGTTGGTGTTGCATTTGTAGCTATTTGTTGTTGTTTTTACCAATATTTGAGAATTGTTAGAGCGAGACTTATCCTTTATACTTGCCATATGCTTTCAGCTTCTCTTTCAATCGAACTCGTACTTGACATGTTTGTGCTACTCTGACTTATGTAAAATCATTTTCTTACTGTTTAACTGTTTGACAAAGTAATCAAGGGATTTTGTGAATCATGGGCTGTTGTTTTCTGTTTGGTTATAAGTATGTATTTTTTATGTTAGATTAAGACATATGTGTGGTTTATGTGAATCGAGTAATTAGTTTCTCTCCAGTCCTTTATGCCCAGAATCTATAGGTTCAAGTTCTTGCTCCATTGAAACTTTAGCTTTTGTGTATTTGCTTGTTCATTGAAATGGAAGTTTTGGTCTTTTCTTTTGTGAGATCATAGACTCATGTTTGAAGTTATTTGAAGTTGTATTTAAATCTAAGCGTTTAAGTTTTGTTTAAGTAGTGAAGGGGAAGATCTTTTCTTTTCTTTTGTTTTCAGTAAAATATGAGCATGATCCATTTAATTTCTAGCTTTAGATTTGATGCTCACACATGCAAAACATGACTGCCATTTTTCCCAAAAATGTGAATTTGAGAAATTGCTTTATTCTCATACAATGATCTTCTTAAGTATTTGAATGTTATGAGCAAATTAATTCATTTAGAAGTCTTGTTTGAATGTGGTTTATGAAAAAACAACCATATATGAATACAAATTGGACGAGGAGAGTCTAGACATTATAACTCGTGTTTTAAAAATTCAACCTGTTCAAGCTTTGCAACAGCTGGACTCTGTCACACTTGGAGAGCTCGGAACTGGAAATTGTTTAAAGGTATACATATTCAAGCAGGCTGATCTACTTACACAGATAAAGATGGTAATTTTGGGGTTGATTTTGACACAAATGGATTGGTTCATCAAAGAGAGCTGGTAGATGTAGAGTTTTTTTTTTTTTTTCATTAAAGTTGATATTATTTCAAGTGTTGTTTATAATTTTTTTCCTTTGTTTTTAATTTTTTCATGGGGTGAGGGGAGGGGTGGGGTGATTTTTTTTCATTTTTTATAATTTTTTTTATAAAAAGCAAAATATATATGTGGTGTGTGTGGATGAGAACCTCTTTAGTTGTATGCTTTCTTGTTTGTTAATGATAGATGGGGGGGTTGGGGCGAGGGTAAAATTTTTTTTTTCATTTTTTATAAAACTTCAAAAGAAAATTAACATGATTTAGAAAAACATACCTCTCTGAATTTTCTAACAGATTGCTGATAGTTGTGTTAAATGAAAAACTTTTATAAAATAAAATATATGAATTTGAGGGGGGGGGGGGGGAGATTGTGACTAAGTTTATATCCATAAAAAAGAAAAAATAAAGTTATTGTGGGGGTCATTACTAAAGATGTCAATCACGAGATTTGGAATCAAAACTATTATCCATTTATATGCATCTTAATTAAATGGTTATGTAACCTCTTTATCGAGTATAGAAATCTGATGTGGGCTCAAAATCTAACACACATATAAAGATGGTAGTTTTGGGTAGATTTCTTTTTTTTTCGATATTAAACTTGTCTTGCCTTTTGTTTTCTTGCAACCTCATGAGTTACTGAAGATTACTCTTGTGCTTGTTCTCGTTTGGAGGGCCTGTTTTTGAAATCTGCCAAGAAAAATTTGTGTTAAATTATCACAAACTTTTTTAGAGAGGAATAAGATATATCCTTGACCCTTAGGTTTTGGAGTATTATCCATTTTAAGTTAAAAAATGGTTAGGTCTTGGGTTCAATTTAACAATACTTATGCCCACAATTTTAAGCAAAAGATGTTATTTTTTTCCAAAAATATGCTTAGGTTGAGGTAAGATCCTACAACCTCGAGGACCAAAACTTTTATTAGTTTGGTGCGCTTTTCAAACTACCATGGACATACTTCTGTTATTTATGTCCTTTGTCAAGGAGTGTCATTTCGTTTAATATATCAATTATGCATAGTACTAATATATAGGAGTATATATATAATATCTTGCAGTTGCATAATTTCCGACGAAATCTCTGTGAGTCAATTTGAAACTTGATGGATTCAAACCCTTTTGTTTTCTTGCATCACATTTACTCTTGTGCTTGTCTCGTAGGAGGGCCTGAATCTGTCAAGAAAAATTTAATTATCCGCTTGATGTTATCCTTGACCCTAGATGAAGAATAGTTTGCTACTAATTAAATCAAAACCTTGATTAGTAAATGCTTGAAATATATTGATTATCTCTAATATATCAATTATGTTTCATAGTGCTAATATATACATATATATATATATGTATATAGTAAAATTTTCCGACGATGCTCAATAACACTTACAATATATACCATGTGCATCCCATGCGGTGAATCATGATGCCTAGCTACAAATGATTCAGCTTGATGTTTAGGTGAAGAATAGTTTGCTACTAAATCAAAACCTTGATTAGTAAACACCTACAATATATACCATGTGCATCTCGTGCGGCGCACGTGCATACCGTGTGCCACGCGTGCATCCCGTGTCCATTTATAAAAGTATTTTAAAATCACATATATATTGTTGTTAAGATGGAGAAAATAGTTGACAACATGAGTAAGAATTTTGTGACACTTTCAAATAATAAAAATTTTGTGACACTTTCAAATAATAAAAGGACATCATAATGCGAGGTGCTGGAACTCCCAATCTTTAGTGAAAATTGCTAAGCACCCACAATACTCAAGCACACATGCATACAGATTGTCGCTTACAACATTAAGCACCTACTAAAGAAACTAAAACGAAGAACGAAAGCACAAAGTACGAGAAGTAACCATTTATCCATAAACCAACCTCCCAAGATTATTAATCCTAGATCACATTTTTCAAAGTTAATACACTACATAGCAGCACCTTCCTGTTAAACACATATAACAGGGTCACTTATCTTTGTAGTTTCATAAAAAAATAGTAGATAAAAGTGACATGAAAGTAGAAGATGTTTAATTACAAATGCATATTTAAGCACTCACAAAAAATCTCATATGCGCAAGGTAGTCAGTCGGTCTTACATCCATGGATGCATCACAATCAAAGTTTAGAGAAACAGGAGTATCCTTGATGCTGTTTGAGAAATAGGGGAACATGCTCAAGTCACCAAAGAGGTGTGTAAAGACACATTTGTTGGGATTTTAAGCTCAAGCTTAGTTGGTGTGAATGAGAAATGGAGGGAAAATTAAAAATTTGAGCAAAGTTCCTTTTAGAAAGAGCACTTTGTACCACATTGATAGTGGAAAGGGAGAGTTGTGTGTTTATAAATCAAAGCACTTCCTCTAGCTCATAAAGGGTTGAGAAGAGGGACTCCCCTCGCGCCATCGTCGTCGCTCGGCTCGTCTTTGGATTTAAGGACACAGAAGCAACTTGTGGGCTCAGAATAATTTTCTACTTCTTCTACATTTCTGTTTGATTATTTTCTGTTTCTGGTTTTGATTAATAAACATAAACTGGTATACTAATTACTGTTTGACATTACGGAGAATAACAAGGTTAAGGAATTATACTCTTTGTGTTTCGATATTCTGTGAATCTGTTCAACATAATAAAGGGAAAAACAAAATAGTAACTCTTTTGTATATATATTTACTCTTTTTTTGAGATTAAAGTCCTTGTGACTTTCTACTCATACTGTTACTCGATTTGAAGATATAAAAACTTCATCGAGATAATTTAGTCATTTGTAATCGATTTGAAGATATAAACTCTTCATCGAGTTAATCTAGTTTTTTTGTCCTCGATTTGAATATATAAAATCTTCATTGAGTTTGTATTCGGTTTGAAGATTAAAAACTTCACTGATTTACTAATATAATTTGTGTGTCAATTTCTTTTCAGAAAAATGACTCTTTGGAATAGAACAACAAGCGATTCTTGAATGGTACCGCCACGGCACCAATGGCTCTTTGTGTCGTTGAGTCACACTACTCCCGGCACCGATTGGCCAAGGCGAGAAAAGGCGAGAAAATTTACCGTATCGACTTCAAAAGGTGGCGGCGGAAAATGTTCTTTTATCGACCACCTTAGCCTACAAAGATTTATCAATGAGGACACTCCCGTCTTGCCTGAGGACACTCCTGATAATGAGAAATTTGTGGTACTTGAGGCATGGAAACATTCGGATTTTATGTGCAAGAACTACATTCTCAACGGCTTAGAGGATGGTTTGTATAATGTCTTCAGTGTGTGTAAAACGTCTAAAGAGTTGTGGAACGCTCTTGAGAAGAAGTACAAGACAAAAGACGCGGGATTGAAGAAATTCGTGGCTGCAAAGTTCTTGGATTTCAAAATGACGGACAGTAAGTCCGTTATGTCACAAGTTCAGGAACTACAAATCATAATCCATGATCTTCTAGCGGAAGGTATAATCCGAATCAATATTTTTGTTAAATATATTGATTCTGTTACTAATGTTAATTTATTAATTGAAGGTATGGTCATAAACGATTCGTTTCAAGTAGCAGCAGTTATTGAGAAGTTGCCTCCGCTGTGGAGAGACTTCAAAAATTACTTGAAACGCAAACGAAAAGAGATGACCCTTGAAGATTTGATTGTACGCCTAAGAATAGAAGAAGACAATAAGGCTGCGGAAAAGAAGTCACGAGCAAGTTCGACAATTGCGGGGCAAATGTTGTTGAAGAGGCACCAAAGAACAACAAAGAGAAGAGATCGTACGGACCTAAGAATTTTCCGCCAAAGAAGAAATTCAAAGGCGGTTGCCACAATTGCGGAAAAATAGGACACAAGGCTACTTGGTGCGAGCTCAGAAGAAAGAAAACAAAAAACGTCAAGCAAATATGATTGAAACAAACGAGGAAGTAGAGAACCTATGTGCTATGCTCTCCGAGTGTAATTTGGTAGGAAACTCTAAAGAATGGTGGATTGACTCTGGGGCTACTCGTCACGTGTGTTCTAACAAAGGATTATTTTCATCCTATGCTCCCGTAGGTCAAGACAAGACTATCTTTATGGGAAACTCGTCAACTGCCAAGGTCGAAGGAGTTGGAAAGATTTGCTTGAAGATGACGTCAGGAAAAGTGGTGACGCTCAATAAAGTTCTCTATGTTCCAAAGATTAGGAAGAATTTAGTTTCTGTAGCACTTCTCGTTAAAAACGGGTCTAAGTGCATTTTTGTTTCTGAAAAAATTGTACTTAGCAAGAATGATATGGACTTAGGAAAAGGTTACCTGAATGGGGGCCTTTTTAAACTCAATGTAATAGCTATTAAAATGAATAAGAATGTTGCTTCTTCTTACTTGCTTGAGTCGAATTCTTTATGGCATTCATGTTTGGCTCACGTCAACTTCAAAAACGTTGTGAAAAATGATTAATTTAGAAATATTGCCTAAGTTTGAATGTAATAAAAACAAGTGTCAAATATGTGTGGAATCAAAGTATGTTAAACATCCTTTTAAGTCAATTGAAAGGAATTCAAATCCTTTAGACTTAATTCACACCGACATTTGCGACATGAAGTCAACACCATCTCGCGGTGGAAAAAAGTATTTCATAACTTTTATTAACGACAGCACAAGATATTTCTATGTTTACTTACTTAATAGTAAAGATGAAGCAATTCATGCATTCAAGCAATATAAAAATGAAATGGAGACACAACTAAATAAAAAGATTAAATGATCAGAAGTGATAAAGGTGGTGAATATGAATCTCCTTTTGAAGAAATTTGTTTGGAATATGGCATTATTCATCAAACAGCTGCTCCATATTCGCCTCAATCTAATGGGATTGCAGAAAGGAAAAATAGAACCTTAAAGGAAATGATGAATGCATTGTTGATAAGTTACGGTTTACCTGAGAACTTATGGGGAAGCTATTCTTCTTGCCCGATAGAATACTTAATCGAGTTCCCCGCTAGCAAAAACACAATCCATCCCATATGAAAAATGGAAAGGAAGAAATCCTAACATGAAATATTTCAAAGTATGGGGGTGTTTGGCGAAAGTGCAAGTTCCCAAACTTCTAAAAATAGAACCTATGAGGGTTTAAATAGGACCAAATAGTAAAGCATATCGATTTTTGGTTCATAAATCGAAAAATCCGAGATTCAGGTGAACACGGTAATTAAATCGAACAACGGCCGAATTTTTTTGAAAATATATATCCTCATAAAAATGAATGTGAGACATCCAGCATAAGATCGAAACGACCTCGGGAAGAAGTAAATGACAATATTCATAGTGAAGAAAATCCAAGACGGAGCAAACGTCAAAGGACGTCTACATCCTTTGGACCAGATTTTTTAACATTTTTATTGGGAAATGAACCTCGGACTTTTAAAGAAATTATGTCTTCCTCAGAAGCACAATATTGGATAGAGGCAATCAATAGTGAAATAGAATCCATATTAAACAATCATACTTCGGAATTGGTTGATCTTCCACTAGGAAATAAACCCTTAGGTTCCAAATGGATCTTCAAAAGGAAAATAAAGGATGAGGGCACTATTGACAAATATAAAGCAAGACTTGTTGTCAAAGGATTTAGACAACGAGAAGGTCTTGATTATTTTGATGCATACTCACTGGTAATGCGAATTACATCCATTCGGGTGCTAATAGCGTTAGCCGCCGTGTACAATCTTCAAATCCATCAAATGGATGTTAAAACGGCCTTCATAAATGGAGATTTGGAGGAAGAAATCTATATGGAACAACCTGAAGGGTTTGTAGTTCCAGGAAAAGAAAAGAAGGTGTGTTGACTTGTTAAGTCTCTTTATGGACTAAAACAAGCACCCAAGCAATGGCATGCAAAATTTGACCAAACAATGTTGGCAAACGGGTTCAAGATTAACGAGTGTGATAAATGTGTGTCTATTAAGAACACTCCAAATCATATAGTCATTGTTTGTTTATATGTAGATGATATGTTGATAATGAGTAAAGACATTGCGAAACATAAATGCTACCAAGCGTATGCTTGCTAGCAAATTTGATATGAAAGACTCAGGAGTTGCTGATTTAATTCTAGGAATTAAAATTCAAAGAACTCCTCAAGGTTTAGCATTGTCTCAGTCTCATTATATTAAAATGGTACTTGAAAAATTCAAATATTTGAATTTCGAGTCGCGAGAACTCGATTGATCGAACCATTCCTTTGTAAAAATAAAGGTCAAAGCAAGTCTCAATTGGATTATGCTCGAGTGTCGGAAAGTTTGATGTACATAATGAATTGTACACGACCTGATATAGCTTGTGCTATAAGTAAACTGAGTCGATATACAAGTAATCCTGACCAAACTCATTGGATGGCAATGAAACGAGTTTTGGGATATTTGGAATATACCCAAGATTATGCATTACACTATAACAAGTATCCCGCGGTAATTGAAGGATATAGTGATGCAAAGTTTGGATCCATATTCAACTAAACTAAATCCGCTAGTGGATATGTTTTTACCGGTGGTGGAGGTGCGATATCATGGAAGTCGTCTAAGCGGACGTGGATTGCCCGCTCTATATGGATGCGAATTCATGGCGGACAAAGCCGGTGAATAAGCTGAATGGCTCTGGAATTTCTTAGAAGACATTCCATTTTGGCCCAAACCTCTAGCACCTATATGCATGCATTGTGATAGTCAAGCTGCAATAGGAAGGGCTAGGAGCGTTATGTATAACGAAAAATCTCGTCACATACGACGAAGACATAATACTGTTAGACAACTACTCTCTAGTGGAATTATCACAATTGACTATGTCAAGTCAAAGGATAATGTGTCGGATCCACTTACAAAAGGCCTAGCTAGAGAGGCAGTTGAGAAATCATCAAAGGGAATAGGACTATGGCCGAGGACAAGTCATCATGGCGGTAACTCTACCTAGAAGACTAGAGATCCCAAGCTCTAGGTTCAAAGAGATCAAAAAAAGTTATGATTGACCATTCAACATTGTCAAACAACAACTGTAGTCCATTCTCGTGATGAAGACAATATTCAGTACCAAGGATAAAGCATTAAGGCTTTTTAATGATTTCTAAGTTTGATACAGGGTATATCAAATTGTGTTTTTAAAGGATTACACGTTTAGGAATCACCTATGTAAGTGAGAAGTGGAAGTCACTTCAATGAGAGTTTTGTAAGGCCAATTCTCTACACACTTATGAAACCGAAACGGTGCTCGTAGGTAAACGAACACAACAATGAGAACCAAAGATGGTTAAGGATTAATTGTGTGACCTATGTTGTCTAGGTATACACCAAAGCTCGACGGTTCAAGGATATCAAATCTACCGATTGACCGAGTATACCGGATGTATGTTCACTACGGAAAGTTCAAAGGGAAACCTACTTATCCAGATGCGACTAATCCTTATTTGCAAATCACATAGTTTTTTCATGCATATTTCTATTATAGCCATTCCCCATTCATGTGGGGGATTGTTGGGATTTTAAGCTCAAGCTTAGTTGGTGTGAATGAGAAAATGAGGGAAGAGAAATGGAGGGAAAATTAAAAATTTAAGCAAAGTTCCTTTTAGAAAGAGCACTTTGTACCACATTGGTAGTGGAAAGGGAGAGTTGTGTGTTTATATATCAAAGCACTTCCTCTAGCTCATAAAGGGTTGAGAAGAGGGATTCCCCTCGCCCCGTCGTAGTAGCTCGGCTCGGCTTCGGCTTCGGTCAAATGATCTGATTGATTGATAATCTTTTTGGCCCAAATTTATTAAAAGAAAAGGCAAGTCCTCTCTGAACAGGCACAATACCTGTTCGGAACAGACATTTCCGTTCAAAAATCCTGGCTATAAATTCCAGAGGCTTCGCCTCATTTTCAGTATATAAAATGAAAATATTTTTTGAAAACTTCTTGCATTACAATATTATTATGCATCATTTTTTATCCAAAATAAGTAAGTGATTTGCATCGTTATTTGAGTTCGCCGGAGTTCTGTGGTTTGTATTGCCGCTACTACAGAAACGTTTTTTCGTTCTATCCTGGGAGGAAGTAACCCATTTCCTTTGGCAACAGTGAGGGGGTTATAATTCCTTAAGGACACACAAGCAACTTGTGGGCTCGGAATAATTTTCTACTTCTTCTACATTTCTATTTGATTATTTTCTATTTCTGATTTTGATTAATAAACAGAAACTGGTATACTAATTACTGTTTGACATTACGGAGAATAACAACATGTAGGTACTTAATAACTACAATTAAACATTAATTGAAAACAAAACAAAGAACCTTGAGGAAACTAGATAGGACGGCTTTTTCCTGATTTAATTGATCTGACTGAATGTGAAAAAGCAACAATTATCTGCAGACGAATAAGTTGAAAGAAAAGAAAAATTGGAATCGACATTGTCTCCACAATAAATAATGGGAATTTGACGTTTTCATACAAATATAAGAAGTTATTTGCATAATTTTAACCAAAAACCTGTTAGTATAATTTAGCCCTAAAAATATTGGCACTATGTGGCCAATTAAGGAATGAGGCGCCTAAAAAATAGGGATGCAATTTTTTCTTACCCTTATTTAACGTGGACATGTATCTCTTAAAGAATATTAACCAATTTTAAAATTCATTAAATATAGACAGTTGGTTTGTGGCTCAACTCTTAAAACCCCCCATATTCTCTAATCTCTGTGTAATGGGATTAGTGGGTTACGTAGAAAAGTGAAGCGATAAAGATCTTCTCATTAGTTGATATACAAAACACCGTAGATCAAGAGAAAAAGATAACACCGTTACCTATTTTGACTTTCTCTATGCAAACCCAACTAAAATCAAACAATAAACCAACTGTATTCAACAAACAAGCACGTGTATACAATATATGTATACAAAGCAGATGCAATAAAACCCAACATGTCTATACATTTCGTTTATATAACCAAAAGGTGTATACAATACATGTTTTGTACAGATTCAATAAAAAACAAGATAACTAAACACATGTATACATTAGGTGACTATAACAACCAGAATAAACCAGAAGGTGTATACAATACATGTATACAATATATGTATACAAAATACAGCTGCGATAAAAAACAAGATAACCAAACGGATGTATACACTAGGTGACTATAACAACCAGAAGTTGTATACAATACATGTATACAATATATGTGTACAAAATACAGCTGCGCTAAAAAAACAAGAAACCAAACATATGTATACATTAGGTGTATACAACTCAAAATTGCATTCATCATCCAATGCACAAATTCGCTCATTAAGAACATTTCTTATCAGATAAATCAACATGAGAGACATTAATTACATGTTACTTGGTAAAAGAAAGCTTATACTAGAAATCCTAGATATTACATAGTCAAAGATTAAAACTTTACACCTACTAACCTACATAATCAACCAATTAAACAAAGTATATTTTTTTTAACATTATACCTACTGACCTACATAATCAATAACTCATATGCCTCAAAAAATTTCCCAAGATAAATGACTGATTAAAAGAATAAATACCTCCAATTGGCGATTTTCTACTTCATCTCTACATTTTTTTTTAGACTTTCTCTTTGCAGGTTTTAAACCAACATTGCCATCATCTTCACTATCTCGACGCTTTCTCTTTTTTGACTCAACAAGGTCTTTTGCGTGTTTAGATTTTGAAATCTTTGGTGGAGAATCTTCGAAATCAGAATCTTCCGTATCAGAATTATCCATATCAAAATCTTCATAATCAGAATTTTCAAAATAAGAATGTTCAAAATCAGAATCAGAAGCATGATTTTTGCTAAAGTTCTTTGAAGAACTTTTCTTCCCCAGATATTTGTAGTATAAATCAACAAAAGTCTCCAAATTTTGATCCGAAGGTGTATCCCTATTTTGAACTCTAATAAACCCAATAAATTTTTTGAAATTTACGGCCTGTACTATGAGAATTTATTGTGAGAGATTCTTGTAGTGGGAGTTCTAATTGAATGATTTTAGGAGAAGAAAGTGGTGAGAGTTATGGAGAGAGTGAGAAACTAAGAAAATAAATTGGAGAGAAAAAAGAGAGAAACTAACGTATAAAGAAACTAAGGTATAAAGAAAACAAACGTGGAGAGAGAATGAGAAGGTGGGAGCTATTTTTTCTCAAAAAATAATGGGTCATGCTGTGCTAAACTATTTGACCCAAAACATATATATTGGCCATTTTATGCCAACTTATTAAAGATTGGCTAATATATGTCAATTAAGTCTTAACACTTAGCACACTGTGCCAAATTTGTAATTAGGTAACTTTCCTTGCACATATAGATAGCTTTTCTATCTCCATTATTATTCAATAATACTGTATTTTGAACTAAATACCTTTTTAGGATTTAGACATATTTTTTTTGTGGATTCAGGATTTTAATTATTACATTTTCTTGACTATTATATATATTGATTGCTAGAATTGTTTGCTTAACTCTGTTGTTAATATTTGTAATTACTTGATCACCAATTAAATTGCCAAATTAATTTAAGTTTACCAGGAAGGGAGAAATTAATTTTAAAACCTGAACTGAATAGCGATTAGTACATGCTAACTAGAATCCCCACCAGAAATGATGACAATTAGCTTGTGGGATAGGAATATCACCACTGACCATAAGCATTCATATTAGGATTGGCATTCAAAGCCTTCTTTCCAGGTTATAATAACAGATTAATGGGAACATATAATTAGTTCCCTTTACATGGAAATATGTTTGTGGATATTAATTTGAGAATCCTGGAACAAATAATGAGAAGAACAGTTACAGCACTGGCAACTGGTTCATAGCTTATACGGCAAAATAAAGTTGCAGCAGAACAATAATTCCTCGATCACTAGAGGTTGCAAAAGTTGTTGGATCAACAGGCAAAATTTGCCTACTGGCGGTAATACTCTACAGATATACTCCCTTCGTCCCATAATAAGTGTCACCTTAGCCAAAATTTTTTGTCCTAAATAAGTGTCACCTTAGGAAACCAAGATATAAATTGACTAGTTTTTTCCAATTCTACCCTTGGTCAAAAAAGTGACATCTAAATGATGATTGGAAAAGCCACATAGTAACTTGGTATTGTTGGATTCTCAATATCAAAAGGTTTACTTCTTGTGCATGCTCTAATCAAAAGGTAAAAGTAGTTTATTTTTATTATATAAGGGTAATTTGGTAAATCTCACAATGCATTATTGATTTCTTAATATGCGCGTTTTTAGCTAAGGTAACACTTATTATGGGACGGAGGGAGTACATCGTAATGACCCCTACAAGAGTGGAGAAAAGAAACATCTTAATCTAGAACAAAAAAGTTTATCATATGGCAATTAAAAATATAGGGAAAAGGGTCAAATATACCCCTTTACTTTAGTTTATTGGCTAACTTTGCCCTCCGTTTGAAAGTAGTCAAATATACCACTCCCGTTACAAGTTGGGGCCAAATATACCCCTACCGTTAGCAAAGTTTCAAAAATATCCCTCATTTCTAACATATTCCCACATAAGCAAGTTTAGTCATTGGAATTGGGTGACATGGACGCCACATGACATTTAATTTATTCTATGTGGTGCCTACGTGACAATTTTATTAAAAACAATCTAGAAATTGATTTTTTTAAAACAAATCTGGAAAAAAAATATTGCTTTTATTAAAAATCTGAAACTTTTTTGTTTTAATAAAACCTGTTTTTTTAAAATGTATTCTCGAAAATTGGATATTTTAGTTTAAAAAATTGTAAAATGATTTTTTTAAAATCTAAAAAATTGTAAAGTTTTTTTTTTTTTTTGAAATCTGGATTAATTTTAAAAAAATCAGTTTTTTAGATTTTTTTAATAAAAAATTTCATTTTCCAAAGTATTATTTTTAAGAAGCGGGTTTTATAAAATTAAAAAAAATTAAATTTTTAATAAAAGTCATTTTTAACAGATTTGTTTTTAGAAAAATCAATTTTCCAGATTATTTTTAAAAAAATTGCCACGTAGGCAGGCACCACATAGAATAGGTTAAATGCCATGTGGCGTCCATGTCACCCAATTTAAATGACTAAACTTGCTTATGTGGGAATATGTTAGAAATGAGGGGTATTTTTGAAACTTTACTAACGGTAGGGGATATTTATTCAACTTGTAACTAGGAGGGGCATATTTGACTACTTTGGTTAACGGAGGGCAAAGTTAACCAATAAACTAAAGTACAGCGGTATAGTTGACCCTTTTCCCAAAAATATATGTACTTTGATGGAACAAGGAGACTGTTGACCATGCTCGGATTCAAAATCTCATCAAGAACCAAAGATACCTCCACCCATTGCCCTCTCCTTTCAAACAATGTGAAAACACTTCTAGAAATTTCACGTGAAGAAAGTTGAGATATTATCAAAAGACCCAGTCGACGACCGAGAGGTGCTGCACATGTTTTTGTTGTTGTCAGGCACGTGCGCCAAATAGCCCTTCTAGTAAACATTATTTAGCTTTTAATGTCAACAATTGTCTTCTCTATGATTGTTATGAGACTTGTAGTAGGAGTAATATTTATGGTCCATCGAAAAAGACTTTGAACTTCGACTGTCCTTGAATTATCCAATTTTTAAAGTTTCAATCAGAATAGCACATTTACTAGGAGAAATTCATAAGTCGGTACCTTTTCTTTTTCACTATCTTTTAGTACGTTATATAGTTTTCTTATGGACATATTGGGTCCTTCCTAAAAGAGGCTAGACTAAAAGGCAGGAAAGGTCCCTCGAGTAGTATTATGACCGTTACCACAGCCTCCAAAGTCCTAACAAAGTCAAATAATCTTGTCATGTTGTATACTTGCCAGCAGGGAAAACACAATTTTTTATACCTATTCGAAACCCATTATCCCGACTAATCTAGATTCACATTGCGTAAATTACATTTCAGGAATAAACACTTTTTACTTGGAATTTTTCATTTTTAAACCCAAATCTGAGATATCTGATTAAGGGTGAAGGATTCTGTCAATTCCACCTAACTCGTTGGTGGTAATCAGTACGAAAGACACTATTGCTAATATGGGAATCCGTCATTTTTTTCGTTTGCTAAATATTTACATGCACCAAATTTAGTTGAGAGTGTTCTTCACTAATTGAGGTGAGTCAGTTTAATTTTGTTTATCTTTCTTGATCACAAATCCTTAGTGTTTGTTTGGAAAGCCACCTATTAATTGGAATCGGTGCAATTGCTAGGGTAGTAATAACACAACCAAGTAATTACACAATATTATAATTACAACGACCTGTTTGTTTGTCATCAAGTAATTACAGTGTAATTACAAGCGTACTATTTGGTTGCAAAAGTGTAATTACACAGTTAGTTCAATTTAAAAATAAAATTTAATTATCAAAAATTAAAAATTATATTTCAAAAAATATGTGCCTTTATAAATAATAATAAATTATGTATTTAACAACACATTATTTCTTGAAAATATATTGACTAATAATCTTATATTTGTGGCTAATATTGTTAAAAATAATAATTAAAAGGTTAAAATAATATAAATAAAAATAAATATAAAAAGAAAAGAAATTAAAATAAAACAAAAAAGAAAGAAACTAAAAAGTAACCTTGTAATTATAGGGTGTAGTTACACCAATTCTTAACTCCCCCTTGAAAATTAGAGAGTGTAATTACACCCTCTCAATTACACTCAATTCCCACTTAACCAAGTAATTACTTGGTCAAACAAACAGGTCAAACTGTGTAATTACACCCAATTCCAATTACATAGGTGCCTTTCCAAACAGGCCCTTAATATGGAATTTGAATTGTTTTATTCTAGTATACAAATTGTCTTTTAAAATGTTTTTCAGGAATAATATGCGATGTTACTGTTTGTACACATAGGCGTCATTTGGTTGGAGAACAATTTATCCCATGATTAGTTATTCAGGGATTGTTATCCCACCCTCCTACAATTTCGAGATAACTAATCTCAGAATTAGTTATACCGCAATTTTTTCCAACCAAATGTGAGATAAACTCATTTCAAATTCAATACCGAAATTAATTATCCCTCATTCCTCGTACCAAATTAGCCCACAAAAAGCACATGTTAGTGTAAATTATTTACCATAGGGGACTAGATGCTATAAGGGTGTATAATTTGCTACCATATACCCTAAATCAGGATAATAATTTCACCCCCAACAAATAATATTCAAATTTAAAAAGTACCACTCAACAGTTTCTAGCCGTTAAGAACCATAACATCATCTTTCTCCTCTTTCCCCCTCATCCATCAAGACAACAATTTTACTTACTAAAAATCCAAGATTTTTGCTACCCAATTTCTCTCATTGATATTAAATTTTGAATCTTTTTCCAAACCCCATTTTTCAGAATTTGAAATCTGAAAAAAAATTGTTGAGAATTTCAGGAAAATGAAGACCATGAAAGGAAAGCTACTCAAGAAACTGAAGACAATCAAAACAATTGGGTATTTGAAACCAGAAAGAATCCTTCATTCAAATGCATCAGATGGTTATATTCAGTATACTTCACCACCAAAATCAACAAATTCTCAGTTTCATTGTCACTCTCCATTAACACCTATCCAACTCCATAAAGATCCCAAAAAGAATGTTGTACAAGATCAAGAAGCTGAGATTATTGATGTTTCTGAGCTAATGAAAGACCTCGAAGATCAAGAAATGGAGGTTGAAGAAGACGAAATCGACGATAAAGAGAACATAAGACCTGTTACAAATGTGAAAAAGTCTCAACCTTTGAGAGAAAATGTTGAGAATTGTAGCCCATTGAAGCCAAAAAATGAGAGTTTTGATGGGAATTCTTTTACCCCTTTATTGGACTTTGAGGTGTTGAATTTTAGGCGGCCTGATTTGGATTCGGGTAGCCTTTTTGATCCAAATCTTCTTGCTGCATTTGAGGAAGCAGTCATGGTTGTTAAAGCTCAAGAAGCAGAGAGAAAAGCCAAGATTGAGGAAAAGATTTTCAAACCCTTAGAAGAAAGAAAAGAAGAAGAAGATGATGAAGAAAAGGAACCACCTTTAAAAACTCGAAAAATCGAGGAAACTATAGACCCCTTATTGGAGTTTGAAGAGAAGTGTCCACCTGGTGGATGTGATTCAGTGATTCTGTACACAACAGGTCTTAGAGGGATACGAAAAACGTTCGAGGACTGTCATAGTATTCGGTTTCTATTAGAGAATTTTCGTGTTATGTTCTTCGAGAGGGATATTTCGATGCATTCTGAGTTTAAGGAAGAGTTATGGAGAATTATGGATGGGAAAGTGGTGCCACCAAGGTTGTTTATTAAAGGAAGATATATTGGTGGAGCTGAAGAAGTAGTGACATTGCATGAACAAGGGAAGTTTAGGCCACTTCTAGAAGGAATTCCTATTGATAATTTTCAATGTCCATGTGAAGGGTGTGCTGGAATGAGGTTTATTATGTGTTTCAAATGCAATGGCAGCCAGAAAATTGTTGTTGAAGATGAGATTGAGTCAATGAAATGCCCTGAATGTAATGAGAATGGATTGATTGTATGCCCTTACTGCTGTTGAAATAATACAATTGATTACAACAACATACTCAGTGTGACCCATGGGGTCTGGGAAAGGTAGGGTTGGGGGATGCTTAGACCTTACCCCTATCTTTGAGTGGTCATTTCCGATAGACCCTCGGCTCAAGAAAAGCATTTTTAAATAATTCAATTGATTGTTTGTTCTTTTGTATTCCTCATATTTGAGGGTGTAACATTCTTTTTGTCTCTGTGTTTGAGTTCAAATCCTATTCCCATTACATCTTGATCTTGTGGTAGAAAGACCATACCATCTCCAAATATGGAAAGATATTGTCAAGTTTCTTGACTGTTTGGTGTTTGGAATGAAAGATTGGAGGAGCTTATTCATTACTTGTATAATAGATTGTGATAACAATTTTTTAAATGTAAGCTGTGAAACCAAATCTGTTGGTCTTTTTTTATTTGGGAAACTAGTCTTTTGCTTGAGTTTAAGTTCTATACTCTGTCGGTGTAAGAAATATTTAAACAATCAAATCACCTATAAGGTAACTAGAGGTAAATTTCAATGATAAAGCATTTTCTATTAGAAGGGTAATGACAATTGTCCAATAGTTCCCAAGAAAAACTTGCTCTTTTCCAGTACTACAAAAGGCAAGGAGCTATAGAAGTCTGCATATTTGTGGGCAGAATCTAGTAAAATTTACCACACAGTTATTCGGTACCTGTGCCGGTGGGAGTTACTGGTGTCCTGTGACATTAGTCGATGTGAGTGCAAATTGTTCTGAACATCACAATTATAAAACAAAAACTAGTGAAATTTACCAACTATGATAATTCATCAGTGCTTGTTTGTTTTTCTTTGGTGCTGTTAGAGAAGGACCACATGTTTAGCTTTATAATTTACATATCGCCAAAAGAGAAAGATTGAACGTTAATAACTTTTACAGCAAAAGTTTGAATATTTCTTGTAAATATAAAAGAGAAAGGTACTCATTTCATGATTGATGCTATAAACTTTTCATTTCCACCAAGTCTTGACCATAAACGTTGGATTACACCCCTTTTTTTTTCCAATTAAATTATAATATATAACCAAAATTAAACTTTTTGAACCATCTTGATTTCTTTTCAGTTTTGTTTTGATTCGGTTAATTATCAGGCACATTATTTCTAGGTTGTTAAATTAGAACACTGATGTTGCTTGACTTTTCATTTGTAACATAAAATCGCAAAACTTGAATAATAGCATAAAAGAATGCAATTCTCATATAAACCATTAATGAAATGAGCAACATTAACTTTCAAAATATACTTTACTTTCAGAAGACTTTTTATGATTCTTGTAGGTGGGTAATACATGTAGCATTATTTTATGTGAGATAGGATGTGTAATAAAAAAAGGAAAAATTTCAGAAATATACAAGTTGGTCATTTACATTGTAAAAAAAAGCCCAAAACTTACATTACAAAAAATAGCCCAAAATATACAAACATATACAGACATATACAAACATATGCATACACTTATATCAACATATACAAACATATAAGAAGGCAGAGAGAGAGAAAAGTTTGGGTCTTTTTTGTAAAAATTAAAAAAATGGGTCAATTTTGGTAGCATTGTTACCCCAATTAACATACAGTGTAATTTTCTCATAAAAAAATACGTGTATTAATAATACATAAATTAAAGTATTTAAAGACGAAAATATCCTTCAAGTAAGAATTTTGTGCATGACAATCCCTTTGTTATGTTATTGCATAACAATCCCTAATTAATCACTTCATAACAATTCCTTCATTATTATTCACCTCACAAAATATTCTCTATATCATAATCTCCACATAATTAGTTTATGAACCAAATGACCTCTTAAGGCTTAAGGGTTAGTGTATAAGATAGTACTAATACTTGTATTAAATTCAACATTTTTTTTATTTTTTATTTTTTATAAGCAGCATCATAGCCCCTTGTATTAAATTCAACATTAGTAATCCTTGTTTGGTTTTTTTGAATTATCTCATAAATAATATATGCATAAATATGTACAAATGTATGTATTATTTTAAGTAGGACATAATGCGGAATAAGAATGTGATTATCAGCAATACATTTGATTAAGATACTAAAATAACAAAATTAACCCTCACAATAGTAAACAAACTTTTCTTTTGTCTAAAAAGTAAATAAATATTTTAAGTTATACATTTTATAATAAGTTTTTTAATATATCGAATCAAACATTTAATAAGATATAATTCGTACCTTATAATTCTTGCATTACAATCTCTCTCTCTCTCTCTCTCTCTCTCTCTCTCTCTCTCTCTCTCTCACTAATGCCTATATTGCTAATCCTGCACAACTTGTCCTTAAATTAAAGAGAAAAGACATCATTTAACCCCTGAACTTGGCATGAAAACTCAGTTTGGAAACTAAACTTAACTTCTATTTATTTACCCCCCTTAACAACTTACGATTTAATTATCTTCCCCTCTAGTGGCCTGCACTGGCGCGTGTTTGACGCCACCCGCGCGTTAATTAATTTTTGTTAACGTTTTTTTTTTTTTTTAATACAAATCGACTGGGGAACGATTATAATTCGTTCCCCCTTTTTAATCCCAACCCGACCCACCACCCTTTAGAACCCTAAGTTCAACTTCATCTTCATCTTCATCACCTTCAATCAGCCCATTTTTTTTTCCCCATTCATGAAATTCCTCTTGCTCACACCATTGCTCCTTCATATATGTATTCTTCCTCCACGAAATTTCTCCATCAAATTTCTCCTCCAAATTTCGTCCATAATCACTCTGTGTTCTAATTCGAAAATTTTGTGGGTTCATAAATGTCTCAAGGTAGTTGTTCATCTCATAAAATGTAATTGTGGCACCATTGCAAAACACCTCACTTCATCGACTCCTAGTAATCCCGACGGAAATTCTACAAATGTCCGAGGCCTAAGGGCAATTCTTGTGGATTTTGGGAATGGAAGATGAATTGTTTCTGAGATGCGATGGAATAATGTTCAAAGTTTGACGTCGTTGTTAGATGCGGTCAAGATCGAAAGGGACAAATTGCAAGAAGAATTAATTGCCATTGAGGCTAGACATCTAAATGGTTAACAAAATGAAGGAGGAATTAATTGGCTTGAAGAGTAAACAGCAATTTGACTTGAAAAAAGTTCTAAACTTGGAGGAGAAACTTGCAAATACAAGGATGTTGCTTTTTATTTCGTGGGGAATATTTATTGGCTTTTTTAGCGCTTCGTTAATCAACCTAATTTATGTTGTTGTATGTTGTAATCGCGTAGTAGGTAATGTAAGAACTTTATGGTCTTGTTGTAATGTAAATGTCATGGAAGAACTTTATGGTCTTGTTGTAATGTAAATGTCATGGAAGAACTTTATGCTCTTGTTGAAGAATTTTGTTGTTATGGAAAATATTACCTTGAAAATGATAGCATAAGTCGAGAAATTTTATAAATTACTTTAAATAGAGAATGGAGACCTAATCTATCATTACTATCTCCGGATCCTCCTTTACGAACAAAAAACAAGATGCGGTTCTCATCTAAACATGCCTTAAAACACAACACATCTCCTATCCCTAATCCGGAAAGATCAATGAAGGCTTTCCAACCTCGATGAGCGAGGCGCGTGTATACGCCAACCTTGTATTTCATATTATACTCATGATCGTCGTAATGAACAACGGCCGTCTTGTCGGTGTTTGGAAGAAATTCAAAGATGTCAGTTGGAAGGATCTGTAAAAAAAAAAAAAAACATGTTATTACCAAAAGAGGTAAAAGAACAATTGAAAATATATAATACGACAAGACTTACGAAATCGTCTTTTTCGACGTACGATTTCGTCAATTCTTTGTCAAAACATGCGGCCATTTCCATTTCATCCATCTTAGACGAAGGCGCCTCTTTAATGTCACTATATGTGTTAAGAGTTATTTGAGTTGAGTGAAAGTGAAATGGAAAGAAGGCCTATTTATAGTTGAGTTGAGTTATAGTGTTAGTGTGATCAAGTACTTAATGATGTCTCGGATTCATTGGTTTTGACCATCACTCCCAAGTACCAACTACCATCATTTGCTAACTCGGATTCAATGTGTTTGATCACCAAATCAGATAATGCATTTACTTGCATCCATTCAATGCGTTTTCGATCGCTCAAATGTGTACAAACGTGACTCATGTGTAAACCAAATGCATCATTTAGTGTTATACACAAAATTAAAAGCGATAATTTGACGCTTCTCTATGCATTTAATGTCATGCACAACACATAAATCGGAAATGCCACAAAACCAGGAAATATATGCAGCAAAATGGCCTCCAACTAATATTTAGTTATGCGGATCATAGTTTTAGTTGTGTTTAACTAAAAGTCTGGCTGGGAGGGGGCGTTTTTTAGTTATGTTTAGTTATGCTGGTCCGGCCCAGACTTTTAGTTGTGTTTAACTAAAAAATCTGCCGGAGAAGCAGGCACTTTTAGTTATGTTTAGTTATGCCGGTCCGGCGTGACTTTTAGTTGTTTAACTAAAAGTCCTGTAGGAGAAAGTACTTTTAGTTATGTTTAGTTATGCCCGTCTGTTCTCATATCGTTTCTTATATTGCCGTATTGTCCGGTTATTAGTATTAGGAAAACTTAATACATTGATTATGTTTAGTTATGTTTAGTTATCTCGGTCCGTGCAGACTTTTAGTTGTGTTTAACTAAAAGTCCGCCGAGAAAGCAGTACTTTTAGTTATGTTTAGTTATCTTGTCCGGAGTACTTTTAAAAACTAAAAGTGCGTTTTTAGTTATGTTTAGTTATAAAAACTTTTAGTTGTGTTTAACTAAAAGTCTGCCGGAGGGGGCAGACTTTTAGTTATGTTTAGTTATGCCTGTCTGTTCTCTATGCATTTAATGTCATGCACAACACCAGGAAACCAGGAAATGCCAGAAAACCAGGAAATATATAGCAAAATTGCAGTCACAGCTGCTTAATATTGCAAGAAACGAATGTCAATACAAAAAGTAAAAATTGCGAGCCACAAATCGCTAATATTCCAACAATAGAATGTCACTACAGGAAAATTGGCATTCAAAATTGATAAAGCCTAAGTGCATATTTGTTTGACAAATGTACATCATCTACCATAATTGTTTTACTAAAACAACATTAAAATTGCACTATCACCGATAATCCGATACCAAAGACATAAAATGCAACAAATTTTCCATTTTTCTGGGGCAAACCGATGAACTCGTTTGACTTAAAGAGTTCAACTCAAGCAGCTTCTGGCCCTTGCTCTCATTCTTTTTGTCCACTCATTTGTCAAGACCTTGTTGTGTCATACCGGACTACTTTTCCATTTTAGTCCTCCGGTCTTGGTTTGTGTTGTCCAAGACTACCAGTGACTACTGCTGAATTCATAGGCATGGTTGGAGTCTGATTTGCCATTCCAGGCTGCATTAGCAAAATAGATATCCATTAGGCTAAATAGATCTCCATTAGGCTAGATTGTTTACAGTAAATGGTTAATGAGGTCAAACTTACATTGACAATTTTGAAACCACTTTGGGTCTCAAGCACTCCCATTCCCACAACTCTTGGCCTCTTAAAGGGTGCCCTTTTCTTCAAAGAATCGATGCACTTGCATCGAAGCCTAAGTCACATTTAAGGTGTCAAACACTTAGAATTGTAAAATTGATTAAGTGGTAATTTAACAAGCTAAGTAATACCGATGTAACCGTCTACCCCTTCATTGAAATGCTTGCCATGGCCTAATTCATATTTTAGTAGTTAGAGTCAATGTAAGACTGTAATATTTAATCAAGTAGTAAATAACAAGGAGAGTTTTTACCCGTTTGGTGTAACGGTCTTCCCTTCCTCTACTTGTCGGGGGGTACTTGTACCGTAGAAGAACCAACACTTGACCTTGTTGAACTAGTACTTGTCCTCTCCCTTGCCCTTCCTCTCGCTCCACAATGTGGATTCATGGGACAACCCTTCTTATTGTGACCCTTTGCATGGCACAAGCGGTGTCATCTCAACACCCCTTTTTGATGACCCTTCCCCGTCTTGTTTTCCGTCCGCTCCTTTCTTCTACACTTCCTTGGCCTACCTGCGCCTTTTAATCTCGGTGGGAGGACGAGGATTGGTTGTCTTTGGCCACATTGCCATATTAGTAACAAAGTTGAATGAATGAGTTGTATGTTTTTGAGGTGTTGTCCTTAGTGTACCAATGCGCAACATAGTCAATAGTTCCAATTTTAAATCATGCGGCTATGGCATGACAGGAATACCTTTCGCATCCAAGATCTACAAGTGCAAGTATTGTATTCGGTTTACTATGAATTTATTACCCCACTGCCCTTGACCTCAAAGCCATATTCACCATTCCATTCAAGAGTACACTTCATTGACTTTGATGTGTTCTATGCAATACCTTCAAAGCCATTGGCCGATGTTTGTTATCCAAGTCTCGTAAAACTCTCTTAGTTGTCCTACCCTTCTCATCATTTTGACTCTAATTTCCTCAAGCATTGTGATAATGGTCCCCTTAAAATCCGAATTAAAACTCTCGGCCATGTTGTTGTCAACACTATCACAAGTGAGGTATTTAAAGTAGACCTTGGACCACCTGATGTTGTAATACAACAAATCTCCATTTATTCCATCACCTAACTTCTCCATATGATCCAAATTTTTTTGCAACTATCATATGTGGACTTAGCACATCTCCAGAAGCGCTTTCTAATCTCTATGCCTTTCCATTTTTTGGAAAAATTGGCAAGCACATGTCTTGCACACATTCTTTGTTCCGCATTTGGCAAATCCTTAATGGCTATATCGCACCCTACAATAACATGTAAAAAAATATTAGGTGACGAGAGAGCAACATAAGTTAAAGAGAATGAAAAAAATTCAGAAATCAATAACCAAGAATACATTACCTTTTGCATATCTGAAAGAGTTGTCAAATCAGTCCCATCTCCAAGCTCAAGATCATGCCTTAGAATGTTGACAAACCATCTCCAAGTAAAAGTATTCTCAACTTCAACAACTGCCCAAGCCAGTGGTAGCATCTGGTTGTTCCCATCCTTACAAACAGCCACAAGCAATTGCCCTTTACTAACACCTTTTAAAAAACACCCATCCAACCCAATTGCTCTCCCTACAACCAGCCTTGAATGCCTTCTTCATGGCATCAAAACATATATAAAAGGACTGAAACCTTTTGATTCCACCTTCAAAAGTTTCTTCACTCACCTAACCACACATGTGCTACAGGATTAGTCCTTAAAAGCATCCCTATAATCCAAAATTCTTTGAACTCCTCTACATTGTCACCCATGATTTGTTGCAAAACAATGCTTCTGGCTTTCCTTGCCACAGTCCTACCAATATACACCTCCAATTCCTTTCTTACCAAATTTTGAAGCTCAAAAATTCTAATGCCGAAAAATAATTCTATCCTTGTACCTTTCTCGAAATATACAAAGAATTTACCAACTTGTTCTTTGTTGTGCCATTGCACTTGTGAACAGATTATAATTCTTCACAACAAAATCATTTGTTCTAGAATCGTAAAAAACAATAACCATGGACAGCCAAAGCAGTGCACTTTACCCTCACCCTAGTTGGTTCATTGACATATTTATCCAACTCTACACTTCTTGAACTGCATACCTAGTAAGTGCTTTCCTAAACTGCTAGCACTTTCAAATGCAAGACCAGTCTCCCAAACTATTTCTTTACACTCAGGATCAAAAATAACCCTATTTCTAATTCTTTTTGGTCTCCTTGACTTTTTTGTAGGCTTTTCAACCACACCTTCGTCATCAGCTTCATCATCAGTCTCTATTTCAAAGCTAACAGGTTCATCTGAGTCATAAAATGGCTCATCCCCACCCAATTTTCCTTCAAAAGTACTCTTACTTCTAGATAAATATTCATCATGTCCCATATCTACACCCTTTGGCCCTAAATCTATCCCTTCAGATCTCTTAGCCTTATCTTTCTTCTTTTTTGACTTTAGAGCCACCCTATCTTTCCTTAGATTCCTATCCTCCTCATGAACATCACTATCAAATTCTTCTTCTTCACCTTCCTCTACCACTACATTGTCAGACTCCTCAGATTCACTCTCACTTTCTAAGTCGGAATCATCATCATCATCAGCTGCGGAAGTAGTAGCAGCTGAAGGCCCACCCAAGGGTTCATCAAGACCAGCAGCCTCTTCAAACCCTAAGCCTTCACTACCCCCAAATGTTTGACTACCCTCACCTGCCCCTACCTTTTCATTTATATCTTCACATGTGGGGTTATCAAAAGTAGTAAAAGATTCCCCACCCACAGGGGTAATAGGTGGAAGAGCAGGGGACCACAATAGGTTCCTCAACAATATTACAACAATATCTCCGTTTTTTAATTGAGGTGCAATACCAATAATGTCCCTATCACTTTTAACTTCTACTACAAATCGACATTTAGGTGGTCTAATATATACACAACAAGATGAAACATTATAACCGATTTCTTTAACATATAAACAAGCTCAAAATAAGAGAATTTATCAAGATCAACATCAAAATAATGATTCACACTACCTCCAACATACTTAATACGAGGGGTTTTTCTAAATTACCTCCGTGGTTAAACCTCGCAGTCACAAACACATCGTCCATTTTCTTCACAAAACCTAAAATTGAAAACAAATGAAAAATTACAAGATTCGGTTACCATTTACACCAAAAAAAAGAAAAAAAGAAAACGAAGTTAAAGATTAATTTTTTGCAACGAAATCGAAATCTAGACAAACCCAACGAGAACAACAAGAATCGTGTACCTTTGTGGCTAACTAATCTTGATATCACTCGCAAACGACAAGATTTACGTATATTTTCGGATTTTAACTTTGCAATGATGTTTGTGGAGGTTTGGTTGTGTAGTGGAAAGGGGAAAAGTGACGATTGGAACCGTGGTTGGGTTTTTGTTTGGGATGGGTAATTTTAATTGGGGGTGGGTCGGGTTAATTGGGGCTGGGTCGGGTTTTATGTGGGAATGGGTAAAAATAAGTTGGGGAATTAATAAATGACGTGGACCAATTAGCTCGCGCGTGTCTAACACTACCCAGCCCTCAACCGTCCAGGGCCTCGAAGGAAGATAATTAAATCGTAAGTTGTTAAGGGGGTAAATAAATAGAAGTTAAGTTTAGTTTCCAAACTGAGTTTTCATGCCAAGTTCAGGGGTTAAATGATGTCTTTTCTCTAAATTAAATGATCCCTAAATATATATAAAAAATGAGAGGTTCATATAATATTTGAAAATATAGGAGAGTCATGTGTACTAACGAAAACCTCGAGGGAGGTTTGTGAAATAGTCCTAAAGCTATGCAAAGTACGATTCTTACCAAAATCTTTCCTTTCTATTCTCCTTTATGATTTCCTTTTTGATTTTCCATTCTGCATCGAGTATTTATATAGGACCCGATTAAATTCAAATTCGCCTCGAAAAAGTCTCACATTAAAGTAAGGGCTTCCTACCAAAAGCGATTTCACACCCAAGACAAGAACTCAAGACCTCTAATCAATGATGGAGAAATACTTACTGGCTACCGCTACTGACTCCACCAAAACCCTTGTTGCTTAGTTTATAAATTTTTCAATCCTCCAAAAATATAACACTCCTGCCATTTCAATTTATGTAACACTCTTTTTTTTCGTCAATCTAAAAACGAATGATACATTTTTATATTTAGTACTCCCTCCGTTCACTTTTACTTGTTCGCTATAATTTTTGCACACCCCTTAAGAAATAATAAATGAAGTGCTTAATTTACCATGATGCCCATATTAATTGGTGTATATTTTTAATGAATTTGAAAGATGATTTGAAATTAGTAATTAATACTATGGTAAAACAGGAAAAAAGAAATTATCTTTTCTTGATATGTTAAAGAATGACAAGTAAAAGTGAAAATCTAGTTTTAGAATACTGGACAAGTAAAAGTGAATTATAGTAATAATTTAACTTTAAACTTCTCATTTTACTCTTTATAAGATGATTTATAAGCACACAAATATCTATATTTTATTTTTAATAATAAATTTTGAAAATCTTTATTTCATTCTTAAATTTTATATCCAATCAAACACCTTTTACGATGGAGGGAGTACTAATTAACAAAAATGATGAAAAAAGAGTGGCATAAAAGTGATTCTAAAAAACTAATACTAGTCTAGAACTATTACAGAGTGAACAGTTCAGCCACTCCTTTTTTTCTCTATGGGTTATCGGCTTCATCATTATAAGCACATTCTTCCCATTTCTAGGAGCTCCTTTCCCAACCCTTTTCATAGCCTTTTCTCCTTTCGCATCAACCCCAAGTGAGTAATGTTTTTTCACATACCCACAGGGGAGGATTTAGAGGGTGTTCGGCAAAAATTACATTGTATATATAGGGTAGATTTTCGGTGTTTATGTTGTATATATTAACTTTTGAATACCCTAAACAAATGCAAAAGGTTAGGTCAAATGCGTCTTAGGTTTGATTCCCAGGGACAACATTACTTTTTATATTTAGATTTTGTTGTTTTTTCCTAACCCAAATGAAAATGCTAAATTCGCCACTGCATCCACATACCCCTAATGTTATCACTACAATAAAAACATAATACGAATTACAATACATTTGTCTGTTTTATCACTTCCTAAATGCATGTACTCCCTCCGTCCCAATTTATGTGATACAGTTCGAATTTCGAGAGTCAAACCTTTTTTATGTTTATCGTGATTCGGACATACAATTTATAAGTTTCTTGAAAAATAATTTACATATTTAGAAACTACTGCTATAACTCACAATAATTAACAACTTGGGCATACGAATAAATTGCGGTCAAATATTTTCTTGTTTGACTCTTGAAATCCGAACTGTATCGCATAAATTGGAACAGAGGGAGTCACCATTTTTTCCTTGAGTTTTTTGGGTTAAATAATTTGATGAAGGGAATATATACATACATTAATCATTACTAAGGTTAAGTGATTTATTGGTTTGATGCAAACATCCGGTGCTAGTAAGTTTTTAGCATTTGGCAGGTATGTTAAAGAAATTTGAACTCAAGCTCAAGGGCAAATTATGTATCCCGTAATCAAGGCGGATCTACCCCATGTTCCTGCAAAAATTACAATGTCTATATAAGGTAAATTTTTTGTGTTTATGTACATATATATACTTTTAAATACCCTAAACAAATGCAAAACGTTAGTTAGTGGTATTCAAAATGTGTTCAAAAACAACATTATCTTTTGTTATTTTTTTCAAAACCCTCGATTCTCGGAGAAAAACATTATTTTAGCATTTATTGTTTTTTTCACCAATAAACGTCCTTTGCATCGAGTAAAAATCTTGAATCAAATGGCTTAAGGGTTCGTTTCGTTTAGTGTATAAGGCAGTAAAATACTTGTATTATATTCAACATTAGTTGATTTTTTTTTTCTTTTCGGGATATCCTCATAAATAATAAATTCAACTATAGGTATTTGTGTAAAATCCCTTTCTTATTTTCCAATCCTCCAAAAACATACTAGTACTACAGTAATTGACAAAAATCATGAAAAAAGAGTGGCATAAAAGTGATTCTACAAAACTAATGTCCTACTAGTCTACAACTGTTACAAGAGTGAACATTTCAGTCACTCCTTTTTTTCTCTATGGGTTATCGACTTCATCATTATAATTACATTCTCCCCATTTATAGGACCTCCTTTTCCAACCCTTTTCCTCCCATTTTCTCTTTACCCTTCAATCCCAGGTGAGTAAAGTTTTTCACATACACATACCCTAATGTTATCACCACAATAAAACACACGAATTACAATACATTTGTCGGTTTTATCACTTCCTAAATGCATGTACTCCTTCTATCCCAATTTACGTGATACAATTCGAATTTCAATAGTCAAACTCCTTTATTTTGACCGTGATTTGGACATACAAGAACTACTACTATAACTCACAATAGTTAGCAACTTGGACATACAAATAAAATGCAGTCAAATATTTTTTTATTTGTCTCTCGAAATTCAAATTATATTACATAAATTAGGACAGAGGGAGTAACCAGTGGCGGAGGGGGATTTTAATAAAGGACATTCAAAAATATAAAGAAGAAGACCGTCTACTATATATACATAAAAAGTAATTTTTGCCATATATATACAGTTAGGATGAACCCTTGGCCCTTACTGGCTACGCCCCTGGGAATAACCAGTTTTTCTTGAGCTTTTTCGGGTTTAATTGATTACCCATTTTGTGTATGTGTGTGTAGAGTGTGGTGTTGCAGTCAATGTGGTAGAAATCAGGCAAAAATGGAGCAAGTAGTTGTGAATGGGTCAGAGTCACAAGTTGTAGTGGATAATACTAATTTGTTGCAAAAGAAAATATCTGCAATTCGACAAGCCGGTCCTACAAAGCTCCAGGTTTTCTTATATTGTTCTGTTTTTGTGTTTTGTTTGGGTGATGAATTATATTGAGAGCAATACAAAGTTATGCGCTACATGTGTTTGTTCATATGACTTATTTGGTTGAATTTCTAATTTCTAGAGTATATGTAATTATCCCCTCAAGGGTGGCTCATTGGTTGAGCAGGGGCTTTCATAATGGAGGTCTCAGGTTCGAAACCCCTTGCCTACGACAGCAGGAGATTTTCCTTCTGGGTCGAGCTCGTCGCACGGGGCTGGCCTAGTGTAGGTTATCTCTCCCGTGTGGTTTGCGAGCTATTGCACAGGAGCTGGTTTTACCACAAGATTTAAAAGTCTTCCTTACTTTCTTAAACTCTGTGCTAAGTCAAACTAAGACAAACAAATTCAAACGGAGGGACTATTATATTTTGCGTGGGGAATGATGAGTTTTGAGTTTAAGACATTGTTGTACTGCTTGTTAAATAACTTATTGTTTTCATAGTTAAAGCTTCATTCTTTATCTTGTGTGTGATGATGAAGTAGCTTTAACATTCTCCTGCTTCTTGGCTACGATGTTAAATTTGCGATTAGTAAAACTTGTAAGTGGCTAATTGAGCCTGTACTGACATATATTAAGCTACGGATCCTTATGGAAACTACAATGAAAGTTGTTAGCTTTACCAATCTCAATTGCAATCGCTGAGTATTGCAGATGAACATGGTCTAATCTATGAACTGAGTAAGTAATCATAGAGAAGAGAAGAAGAGAAATGTGAGGTCCAAGCCTGAAAATGCAGAATTGAAAATATCTTCTCATAGCTTTGTAATTACATGTATGGTGTATCTATATACATCACCAACCTACTACAACTCCAAGAGAGATGAGCTGTCACCTAGATTAATTAGTCTAACTAATTACAATTAACTTCAACTAACTGACTGTTAGCACTACAACAACAACATACCCGAGTAATCCCACAAATGGGGTGCCCTGGGTAGAGCGTATGTTGCCTTACCCCTACCATAGGTAGAGAGGTAAGCCTTTAGATGACCCTCGGCTCAGAGAAAAGCAAATCAAAGCAGACCGGAAAAGGAAATAGTAAAAGTAAAGAAGCAATGACAAAATACAAACTAAAGCATGACAAAGCAGTCTAGAACGATAAAACTACCACAAAATCATACGACAGTCGAAGAACCTCCTATCTACGATCATATTCTCGGTGAGCTAAAATCGCGCGCCATGTCCTGTCTATTCACCTCTCCCCAATACTTCTTCGGCGTACCTCTACCTTCCTGAAACCATCCATAGCCAACCTCTCACAGTAATCCCACAAATGGGGTCTGGAGAGGGTAGAGTGTACGCAGACCTTACCCCTACCATAGGTAGAGAGGTTGTTTCCGATAGACCCTCGGCTCAGAGAAAAGCAAATCAAAGCAGACCGGAAAAGGAAATAGTAAAAGTAAAGAAGCAATGACAAAATACAAACTAAAGCATGACAAAGCAGTCAGGAAAGAAGCAACGATAAACTACCACAAAATCATACGACAGTCGATGTACAAGACATACCAGATAATAATAGAAATCAAAGAAGAAGAAACTACAAAAAAGATACGAAGTGTGGCAACGCTCAACTACCTACTACCCTTCTACTCTGATCCATGTCTTCCACAACCTCCTAACTACGATCATGTTCTTGGTGAGCTGAAACTGCGCCATGTCCTGTCTATTCACCTCTCCCCAATACTTCTTCGGCCTACCTCTACCTTCCTGAAACCATCCATAGCCAACCTCTCACACCTACGCATAGGGGCATCCGTACGTCTCCTCTTCACATGTCCAAACCACCTCAGCCGCGCATCCCGCATCTTGTCCTCTTCACATATCACAACTGACTGTTGGCCCTAACTAACTCAGCTGTCCAATAACTAACACCTCAAGGAACAGCTGTATGACCTATTTCCAGAACTATTGGCATCTATTACTGTAAAGTACTTGTCTTAGCTACAGTCTCAAACATGTTCACACACATGCCCATGCTTATTTCATGTTGTTCTAATTGTTTTTTCCTTTTACTTGCTGAATTGTTTCAACATAATAGGTAATTGCAGATTTTGATGCCACATTGACAAAATACTGGATCGATGGTTGTCGAGGCCAAAGTAGGTTATCCACTTCATACAACATTATCCTATTACGATAGCTTGTCTGGAACAGACTGCTATTCAATAGAATACAATTTGATATATGTTTCTTAGTTCCAAGTGAATGACTTGTCAAAAAAACAAATTTTGTAGGCAGTCACAACCTTTTACAGCAGGAGGATCCTGAGTACAATGACAAGAGGCAGAAATTATTCGATTATTATCATCCCTTAGAATTTGATCCGGCTATTCCCCTTGATGAGAAAACCAAGCTCATGGAAGAGTGGTACGTGTTATGATTTTTTACTGATAGGCCTAGAATTGGGTCCAGACTTGTGTGATATATTGAATTTTGAGTTTTTGACAAGTGAAATACATAATATGAAGTTTCAAGAGTGAAATACATAATATGAAGTTTCAAGGATAATATTTGTATTCTTGGAGATTGTAAGAGTAGTAGTATATCCAGCTCCCTTAGTATCAGCAAATGGAGACCATCATCGGATTGGTGAATTTTAAAGAGATTGTAGTACCGTGGCCTGTGTGTTGATTAATGTCTAACTTATTTTCTGCAGGTGGGGAAAAACCCATGCTCTTCTCATTGAAGGAGGCCTTACATACAATGCAATTCAAAATTCCGTGACTAAAGCCGCAATTGCATTCAGGGATGGTGTAACTGAACTCTTTGAACTTTTGGAGGTACAATATAACCACTATCGGCTGTTGTTTTCTGAGACATCTTGGGATGATGTTGATGAAGGCCAATGAGACAAATATGATCCATTGGGATTTTCTCGTGTCATCTAAAATATCTATTGGAAAGAAATTTGATGGTATTAGTTTAGCGAAGAGCTAGAGTATAAATAATAGGGCCATTCTGAGCATTTAAGAACCTTAGAGGACATGCCTTGATTATTTTCTTTTCTTTTGTTTTTGTTTTTGTTTATTCGACCTTTGAAACTCCTAGAATGTCAGGCTCAACCATAGCTGAAATCTTGTTTTAGATAAAGTGAAATTGAACAATTACATTACAAAAAATGATGCTTTGGATTACATTTTCTGTAGTTGTAAAATTCATGCTAATGCCGAAGTTATTAGTCAAATTATCCCAGAATAGTTCTTTTCAGAAGAATTTCCTTTTAACCTTATACGATTTCATGTACTGCTTGGGTAATGAGTTGGCACTGTTTGATATGCAGGAAAAAGGTGTTCCTGTTCTTATATTCTCTGCGGGTTTAGCTGACATAATAGAGGAGGTTAGTTCTTAAGGATTGTCAGTGGTCTTGATGCATAATAGGTGTACGCGATGCTGTTACGTTTGTCCACTTTGGCTTTAGATATGATGTCTCTCATCTTCTTGATTTGCCAGGTGCTGAAGCAGAAACTTCATAGATCTTTCAAGAATGTTAGAATTGTCTCCAACAGGATGGTGTTTGACGAAAATGGTCACCTGCAGTCATTTAAAGGTATCACCTATCCCCATTTAGAGGTGCTTTTACTTACTTAAAAAGTGCTCGAAGCAGTTTCTGCTGATATTTGGTTCATTATGTGTAAATCTGCATAGGCTACCAACTTTTAGCCATTCCTCTAAAGTTTGGGGATTGCCTAATGGCTGTAAGTGGAAGCTTCAATGGAGGCATAGTCTGCTATAATTATGCCTCCGTGGAAGAACAAGTCGATAAAGAGTTTTAATTTTGTATACACTGACAATATAAAGAGCTTAAACTAAAAGGGTAATAAAACAGCCAACCACAAGCTATTTTCTGTAATGTGGATTAGTAACTTAGAAAAAGGGTATACTTGTTATTACAGATAAAGTCCAACATTTTTTTTTGATAAGGTCAAGTTTAAAAGCGAAAGTCTAAAGTCATCAAGAAAAGCTAAAGTCTAACATATCCACAAGATGTGTTGCAGAGATGTGGATGCTAAGATGGATGTGCGGTCATACAAGATTAGATAAGACTAAAAATGATCACATTCGCCAGAAGGTGCATGTAGCAGCACGCGTTGAGGATAAAATGAGAGAAGGTCGCGTGAGATAGTTCAGTCATGTCCTGCAATGACCTACATATTCACACGGTACGTAGGTACAGAACTATAGTGAGTGAAGGTGTTAAAAGAGGACGAGGTAACATAATATGGAAGGAAGTAATCTCAAAAGACCTAAGATTTCTTGGAATCAATACAGACTTAGCTAAAGATAGGACACAATCGAAGAAAAAGATAGATTTTAGTCCTGTTAATACGTTGATTTTGAACCAGTCCTTTTAGGAGTATTTTGACCTTATCATATATTTATATGCCTCTAAAAGTATAGAGAACTTTTACTATTGTCATTATTATTATTATTTAATTTGTTTTTCACTTTTTTTAAGCCGAAATGGAGAAACATGGTCAATGATGATTCATATATCCTCCTTTACTTGTTTGGGATTAAGGCATAGTTGTCGTTTGTTATTGTTGTTACTCTTGGTAGGGGGTAAGTGTGAGATTTAGAGAGCCACTAGTTTGAGAGAGCTCCTAATTTGCCTTAAAGGCCAAACCGCTTACCAAATATTGCAATGAAATGTGTCCAAATAGCAGAGGATTCTAATTAACGACCCCAAGTAGGACATTAAGGCATTGTTGAATGACTGATTTGATTGATTGAAACAAACAAAGACGAGTTATTTTATGATTTTTTGAGTTTTAACTTTTTCGACATAAAAGGACTAAATAAATACGATTTGGCCCTCCATATATTTGAACATTCATAAGGGTAATGTAAGTGTGGAAATCTAATACATGAAATCACCTGAACACTAAAGGACTATATAATTAGGACTTCTGTATGTAGAATAGGTTAGTTTAGGAGTGGAGTCCAAGCCCTGTAACGAAGTGATTAATATCTGATCATTGGTTGAACATCTTGATCCTAGTACTTACTGCTAGATACTGAGCTTTTAGACATATTTGGTCTATACTGGAACATGGAGGCTTACAAGCAAATTTCACGGATTTTTCTTGTATTGTTGGTCATTTACATCTTTGTTTCTAGAACTAAGAACGCTAACTGATACCTACAGGTAAGACAATCCATGTACTCAACAAGAATGAGCATGCACTTGACATGGCTGCACCACTTCATGATCACTGCAATAACGTGAACGGACTGGGTGATGAGAAATCTGAATTGAAGAAGAGAACTAATGTGCTACTTCTTGGTGACCACATTGGAGATTTGGGAATGTCTGATGGCTTAGACTATGAAACAAGAATATCCGTAGGTTTTCTGTAAGTGTCTCATCATATCCCCTTATTCATCAAATTCAAACCAAACTGAGGTATCAGAGAACACGACACTGCTTATAGAATGAAGACATATTTGTTTTGCTTCGTCTCACCTCAAGTTGGTGCAAGCTAAATGGATTGTAATTATAATTGTTGTAACCCGATAGTTAGAGAAATTAGGTGAGCACATCCCATAATTGAAGTAGGAATGGTGTTCCACTGTCAATTGGATTGAAATATTTTTCTGTCATAAGGCTTTGAGATTTTCCAAGAAAAGTTTCCATATTTAGATTTTTGTTCAAAATTTTCAAGTCATTAATATTAAGATGAAATGAGTTGATATCCATGGCATACATAGCTTTATTCCAACTACAAACATTTAGCCTAACTCTTACGGATTGACAAGTCCTAAAAGCTGAAGTAAAGGAACTTGCGACCGCAAGAAATACACTGGTGAGCATCAATTCTCTCTCAACACACTTTTTTATCCTCTGAAATCTTGAAAAGTTCTAGTTAGATGGTCGACAACTCCTTGTCCTACGAAACATAATTCAATGGTAAAGAAAGGACTTACCCCATTGCATGTAGTGCCCTCCCTAACTAGTCTGGGGTAGGGAGAGAGGGGGGTATATAGTACCAAGCCTTCCCCTTGCTTTTTTACGAAGAGATAGTTTCTACTCTCGTGGCTTACAAGCTACAAAAGGAGCAATTTTACTGTTGTTCAAAGGCTCGCCTTCAATTATAAATTCGATTGTATCAGACCACAAAGTAGTAATTTGCAACTAATTACTTTTTTTTTTTTTTTTTTTTTTTTGTGATAATCTGAGAAATTTGTTATATCCAAATTTGAAACTTGATGGATAGCCCCTCTACCCTTCTCCACTGAAATACCAGACTTGATGCACAACGGGATTCAAACTCGTAACTTGCGCCTAACACACATCCCATGATGTACTACCATCGCGAACCAAATCTCCGGGGACAATTTGCAACAGATTACTTTTTTCAGTAATACTTATTAGATTGCCATAAGATATGAAGATATGTGTAATAGTAGGAGTGAAGGTGGGTACCAAAGTAGTCGTTGGTAGGGTGGGGATAGCAAGAGTGGATTAGAGTGACTAGTTTTGCCTAATCTATTGTGAATTGATAGAATACCCCTTCACAAGAAAAGAACAATATCAAATTATTTATCGATGTTAGTCTGTCTAATTCAATGTCCAGTAGAATCTTCTTCTTCGTCCCTTTTTTTTTTTTCTGAGATGGTAAACTCCACAGTCAAAACCTATTAGCCAAATTCAACCTTGCTCTCTTGGTGACTCAAACCCCCAACCTGTTGGCTGGGGGTGGAGGATAATTGCCTCTAGGCTAAACACTCCCTTATTTTCGACAGGTAGTAGCTTTGCAAAATATGACTTCTTAACTAAGCCGTCCTTTTTCATGCATATCCATTTTTAAATCATCTTGGTGTTGAAGAAATATATGGTAACAGGTGAATTGAGTTGTTTTAGCCTAAACACTACTCATATAAAGCTTTCAGTGGTTGCTTTTCAACGTGCAGCTTGGATCCATATCATAAGCTCCTATGTTGTTCCAGCTTTCTTTAGGATTCAACCCTTGACAGGCTAACCTACTTTTCTTCTCCTTTTCAAGCTGTGATGTTGTAGTCAAGTGTGGAAGAGGTCTTCAGCCTAATATAGGCATAATAATCATACCTCATATTTTAATTTTTTCATAGGTCAATAAGCTTCCAACATAATACTTTTTACTCTTTTGGAAACATGAGAAAATTGTTAAATTGTGGATTTCGTAGAGTTTGAGATTATTAGGAGGTTGTTCACTGATTGACTGCTGAAGTTTGAATAGATATACCTTCCCAGAATCTTTGACTTAATGGTTTGACAACATATTTTCTTACATCAAGAACTTCCAGATTTTTGCATTAAAACATTTTGTAACATTGTTTCTTCTTTTTCACTCAAAAAAATAAAAAATAAACAGGAATTCATATGGGACTTTTGGTTTAGCTATGCTTTTCAACTTATTTGCAACTTCATTTAGGACATGTGATAGAAAGTGCACTGAACTGACCTCCATGTCATTAAGGGTAAAACGAAACAACTGCAGACATGTTTCAGTTAACTTGTTATTGGGTTAACTTTACAGATCCTCAATATGTTATCTTTTCCTGATAAATGCTTTCCATCTTTTATGACAAACACAAATGGTGAAAGCCCCTCTTTTTGCATAGAGATTTCTCTACTTCCATTAGGGAAGTCATTTTTCTCATTTTTAAGGAGCTTGTTTTTCCTTGAGAAAATGTTTTCCAAAACATTTTGACCAATCAAACATGGGAAAATCGGTAGAAAATGTTCTCCACCATAGCACAGAGAGCCTTAATGTCTAATTATCTTGCTTTTATCTAAGACCAAGCAGCATATTCTGACAGATTTTAATATGTATAGTCGCTGAACTTAAAGTGATTGTTGCAGGAATGACAGAGTGGAAAATTCTCTAGAAAGCTACCGAAAAGCTTTTGACATTCTCTATCTGGTAAGAATTTCTTTGATAAACTTTTAGTTTGATTCATTCACCTACTCTAGATTGCATTTCATTTGCCTTGTCCTGTGTCCTCTCATCTTTTTGTTAAATTGTAGAATGATGCATCCATGCACGGAGTAGTCAAGCTTGCCTCTCATCTCTGTTCAACAGAAAGCGATTGAATTGCATGCGTTGCTCCTCGCAACACTGTTTCCCTCGCTTGGATTGACAAACAGCACAAATGACCTCTATTTCCTTACATTCTTATAAGGAATCCTGTCAAGAAAATCTCCATTCAACACCCACAGCAACACTCCTAATATCGACAGCTTCTCAACATTTGTTGTTACCATCGTGCACTACCCTAAATCTAGGCATGTTTACAGGCTTCACATGCAGAGAATGGAGTGAAATCTCCGCTTTGGAGAACACTGGTTTACCTCAGGAAATAATTTATTTGGGAACTCGTCGTATTGCTCCATAGGATAATGTAGCTTATTGCAATTCACAATGAAGTGGTCATTCCTTTTATAAGGATTGTTAGAACCTTTTTCGCAACATTTAGAGACCACCTATCTTACAAGGTAATATTGATACCTCTAAGCTGCTGTGAGGACCAGTGTATCTAGTATAATTCTTATCTGCCTTTTTATTCCTTGAATGAGTATGAATGCGTAACTCCGCTCTCCCTCCCATTTACTCGTTTATTGTTTTTGTTTCTCTTTGTGAATTTATCTTCCATAAAATATTCAGGTTAAGTTAGACACTTTATTTAGCATTTCATTGTTAGAGCTATGAGATGCAAGGGGACTACCCTTGACAGATGATATGAGTTTGATGGTCCAAGTAACAAAAAGGAAGAATGTTAGTTCCTGGTTGTTAAAAATTGGCGAGACGTGCTCTTTAGACCCAATTCATCCTAACAGTCCGTCTCATTATCAGTATCAAAATGTATGGCTAAAGTTCGACTAATTCAGAGTCGCGCTGCATAGGCCCAAAGAGGGGAGATAAAGTGCTTCCGACAAAGAGTTTCTTTAGAAAAAAAATTTTCAACCGTCGCACCACACTCTCTGAGAGATATAAACCTCTTTTAATATGTCAAGGGCTATCCTTTTGATGCCAAGGAAGTGGACGTTGAGCCCATGCGAACGGTTTGGTTAAAATATGTTAGATTCCACCAAGTACAGAAGGACCTAATCATACATGTCCCTCGACTGATATTGTCGTAGTTGATGGAAAACAAGTGAATATTCTTGTATTACCTTTGTTGGTCCCAAAGGGATGGAGGATGTTGAGATTAGCCGAAAGATGGTTATCTGTTCAAGAACACTTTTCAGGGTGAGCAATGTAAACCATTTTTTATGTTTGAAGGGCCATCCTTATGATGATAAGGAAGATTGTGGACAACAGGACAAGGAATAAACTCTGAGATAGGATAGGAAAACATTGTTGGCATAGTGGACTTTTCGTGCTTCATACTCCAGCAGGCCATAAAACAAATGTTCTATGCACCCTAGAATTATTTCATTTTATATGATATGAGAGGAGTTGAGTTGAAGCTTCCAATTCATGTGCACAAGTCAATATACCGTAATAGTAAAATAGAGTTGCCAGTACTAGTGTCCAGAGTGGAATCCTCTGTTCTACATGCAATATAACGAAACTAATAGAGACCAACGAAAATTAAGAACAGTATAGAAATCATATATTTATTTATGTCCTCCCCTCTTTGAGAGAACAAGAGAGTATTATACTCATGGACATTTCCATAGTAATTTACATTAAGATAACATTAAGAAGAGCCATTAAGCCAGTTGCAAGTTGCAACTAGCAATCATGTATGGAAAAAAAAAGGATATGAGACATGCCTTCGTTCCTAAATTAGATGTAGAAACACAAAAAGAAGGATTAGTAATGTTAAGTATATACTCGGATTTTACTGATCAGCGGTTACTCTGCTGTTGACGATGGTAACGCTAAGCTGTTATCAGTCAATTCTTCCGAGGGTGATTCCAACTCAGTGTTAAAGCTCTTTGTATAATGGAACTCAATTTGCAGCCTCTGATGAAGGAGTGTAGATGCCATCAACCCCTTCTTCACATCAACTTGTAATTCCCTAATGGGGATCGCCGCCAAAAAACTCTTAATGTACTCTTTACACGCCTCTTTACCTTTGCAAACAACGCTCAATTCTTCCTCATTTTCAGGAATGGTTGATTGTTCCATCTTTTCGTTGGTGTTCTTTGTGCTAACGTCAATTTTTCCTTCGTTAGTAGCCTGTTTCGTATCAGTTTGCTCCTTTTTAGTGCTAGCCGGTTTATCATCCGATAGTTGACTCGTGCCAGGTAGCTGCAAAATTGTAGCGTCTCTGTTGAATTTAAGGATGAAAGCCTGGTTGCATCCCTCATAAAGCCTCTCACCAAGTGTGTCAATGATATAGTATGCATCTCGTTCAACCTTGAGGATAAAAAAATGGTCATTCCAACTCACAATATAAACGAAGCACTCGCCATTACTAGGACCGTCTTGAACAGATTTGGAAATCTCATCCCAGATATTGTCGAAGGACATGGCGCCTTTGAGAAAATCGAATCCCTCATCTTCAATTCCTTCCGGATGGAAAAAACCAATGAATGATTTTTCCGGGACTACTGAGAGCGGGCGTACTTTAGCCTGGACCACAGTTTCGAGGTCAAAATGCTTATCGGGGAAACGCTCCATGTACGTCTTGTTTTCGCAGAGATTTCTCCACTCTAGTGAACCTTCACGGATAAGACTGTCGAGTTGGGACTTGATGGGCATTTCTTCAGGGTTGGAATGGAACCAATCAGCAATCACAGCAACCAAGGCTGTACATGCACTTTCACCTGCAGCTCGTTCATTTCTTTGGTCAATTGAAGCAAAAAAGACTTCGGTCTGCAGCTTCATTTGCCCATCACGGCTTACTATCTCTTTCTGCTCCCAACTACCAACAGCAAAACTTTCATCTCCAAACTCGGAGACTGCAAATCGATTTGCAGTTGAACCTTCCTCAGATTTGTTCCACTGCAAGCAACGGAGAGGTTTTGTTAATAGAGATAAAAACTACATCAAATGTAGGAAAATTGGTTGGGATCAACTTAGCCAAGATAGTTACTCCCTCTGTTTCAATTTGTTTGTCTTACTTCCCTTTCTAGTCGGTTTAAAAAATAATGCCTTTTTCATTATTTGGCAACTCTTTAATTTCAACATCCCTCATGGCATGTATAAGACCACAAGATTAAAGGGCATTTCGTACATTATACATATCTTTAGTTTAAGACTACAAAATTCAAAAGTCTTCTTTACTTTCTTAAACTCTGTGTCAAGTCAAACTAAGACAAACAAATTGTAACGGACGGAATATTAGAACTATAGAAGTATGTGAGGTAGTGAAGAAAGTTATCGATCTCTGGAAGCTCATTATGAGGTGACGAATAATATTCAACCGTGCAAATCTATTTGGATGCTGGAAAGATCTTGGATAAAAAATAAAAGAGAAGATGGGGTCATACCCCTGAAGAAGACTCATCGGAGGAACTAAGCTGTCGGCGATCAAAATCTATATCATCCCCACCTTCCTCTCCATAATGTTTCTTCAACAACGGCTCCCCCTTGCCCTTGGTTTTAGGAGATCTAAAGCTTAACTTTCTCTTCCTCCAAGGGAGAATTTTGCGTTTTGAACTCTGCTGTGAATATTGATTATGACCTCCAGTTGCACCAGATTTGTGATGGCTATAATAGATCAATTCCTCATCTTCACTGCCACTAGTGTTTGAGTAGCACGATCCACCAGCATGGTTTGCATATGCAAGTGTTTCATAACTGAAAGACTTCCGCAAGCTCGTATCCTCCTTCACTTCCTCTGATTCACCTTCCTCTGAATCACCAAGTGAATCTGTGTCCACTGGGTAACCAAGATCAGTATCCTCGCTTCTGACCGAGTTCCTTCCATCACTGCCCTCCTCTTCATGGCACGCCTTCTTTCGTCGCATAGTAGATAATCCCTTGAAAAGTTTAACTTTCTGCAGGCCTGCTTTTAAAGCAGAAAGCTCACTTCTGTCTGTCGATGAAATCTCTGCAGGCGAAGGAGATACTGGGGCAGACATGACAAACTTTGGCATCGTTTCTGAGGCTTCGTTGGCATTTCCCAATTCAAGAAGGTTGAGAGACAACTGTCATATACATATATATACCTACCATGTTAACCAAAAAAAAAGGGACTAATGATGTAGAAAAAGGAACAAAAGTAAATCGAGCAAATTTGTTTTGCTTACACAAAGTGAAAGGTCGCTCTTAATGCCAACCAAGGGAATGACTATTTCATTTTCTTCTTTTTCCCTAGCTGCTGAAGCAAAGTCTGCAATGTTCAACGATGCAGCAGCAACTATGGGGACTTTATGGTTTGATCTTTTATTTGTAACCTGTTTTAGAAGAAACATGAATAAGTACTGTCAAGCAACTTACAGAGAGAATATTACAAGTATGGAATTAAATATAACAATGAATGAAAAGAAAAGATGCTGTATGAACAAAGAAAGCAACTAAACAAAGGCTCAACTTTTTTGTTTTCCTTTTTGGATTGAATCAAACTTCCTTCTTAATTAGAAAAGGAAAATATGCTGGATGAACAAACAAAGCAACTAAAGAAAGGCATATTCTCCAAAGTCCTAAACTATAATTTGCCAAAATAGTAAAGAAAGTATACAGAATATGCCAATATTATTATATTTTCACAAAATGTACCAGCCACATATGTAGAAAAGTTAATACTGATATTGAAAATTAGTAAGTAAGTACCATTTATATAATTATATTACACATCACTATTACAACACACCACACGCTATTAACGTGGGTCCAACAAAGTTAATCATTAAACCCCAGAAAGCTTAATTAGATTGTTTGACTCCCATAGCATGTCAAGACTCAAGAATAGTATACTCATTATCTGAGTTAAATAATCTCAGACTATTCATGGTTAAATAAAATTAACTTTTCAGACAGAAATTCATTGGAAAATAGGTTACTGCAATGTTAAAGAAAGAACATCAAGGGGAAATTCACTATTTATTAACTTTGTTTCTAATCCAAAAATTTCACTCCTATGTTTGTGATCAAACTCAAAGAAAAACAAATTTGGTGATAAATTTCATCAGGTATCTCTTGCTAACATATTATTGCAGAGGCAAACACAAATACTCTTGATATATACAGACCACCATCAAACAAAAAACAAAAGAAATTCTACTAATTTAAGGAGATTCAAAAAATAATGCTATATGATCAGGATTCATGATGGGATAATTTAAAGGACACTGATCAAGAAAGGCTTAATTCCTTACACATAAAAGACAAGAAAGTCACAAATTCATAGCCAATAAAAAGCCAAACTTCCACACTAAAAAGTCAAGGCCTTTGATCAATTCTCAACAACTTGTTGATGGGACAGAATTCTCAGTAACATCAGTAGCTCTAAATTTCCCATAAATTAGATTAAGAAATTAAATTCTTCTTATCTCATAAACTATTCCAAGATTAAATTTTTAATTCTCAAAACAACCAAACATCCCATGATAGAAAAGAACAACAACCACACCAAAATCATTAATACTCCAAAAATAAAATAAAATTAGAGGTAAAAGCATGAGATATCTTACATTAAACACAGTAAAAGAAACATCCCAAGGATGAAATGACTTCTCTTTGGAAACAGAAAAGTTGCACTGACTTTGAAACTCCTCATTCCAATAAACAACACCATCATCATTCAAACACTCTTCCTTTGTGAAATTCTTCTTGACACTTTTTCTCTTGAGTGAACTCAAAGTCAATGGATTACTCTTTGAGCCTTTCCACTTAATTTCAACAGCCAATCTTTGAAAATCTTGAGAAAAATTTAGACCTTTAAGACAGTTAACAGTGATTTTAGCCTCAAATTTCTTTGAAGATATTTCAGGCCATGGCCTCCACTTCATCATTTTCACAACCATCTTTCTGTTTTGATAAATTCACACAAAACAAACAAATACACAAAAGGGTCCTCAAGAAACACAAAAAAGATTATTTCTTTGAAAGTTTTGGGACACAAAACAAACAAATACTCAAAAGGGTCCTCAACAAACACAAAAAAGAAGGTTTCTTGGAAAGTTTTGGGACACAGAACAAATAAATACTCAAAAGGGTCCTCAAGAAACACAAAAAAGATTCACAAGAATGAAGAAAAGAGGTTTCTTTGACAGTTTTGGGATCAAGAATTTTGAAAAAAGAGAAGATTTTGAAGGGCTATTAGGTGTTTATCAAAGAATTTTTGAAAGTTGGTTTGGAATAAGAACATAAGAATTGTTTTTGAGTTATGCAGAACCACACTGTGTTTTTTTTTAGAGAGAGAAAGAAGAGAGAGAGGCCTGCATTTGTAAAAACACCTAAGAAGTAACGTCTCTTATAGTATAGTAGAATTTCAAGGGAAATAAATATTTTTGGCCTTTTACAATTTAAATAAAAAAAAAATCAGATTTTTTATATGTAAAAAATAAAAATTTCGTATAAGGATCATAAAATTAAAAAAAATTGTAAAACGTCAAATAACCATTTCTCCTCTATTGTTCCTGTTTGGTACTATAATTATGAGTTTCCCTTTTTCATTTTTTGTGATTTGGATTAAGTACTACACCCATTGCTAATATCAAAATTAATTTACTTCAAATGTAAATATAATAAAAAAAACTAATCTTTTTAAGATAACAGTTTCCAAAGAACTCTAACTAGATTCATGTTTCATATTTTTAGGATAAGGCTAAAATATAGTAACAAATTTTTAGGTACAAGGGTACATTGAACTTTCCTTGGGTTCCCGGTATTATTTGCGTTAGGTCTCTTCAAAGTTTTAGAGGGATTTTAGAATTAAAAAAATAAAAAGAAAGACATAAGAGTTTATAAAATTATTAATATTTTTAGATTTGAGAAATAATACTAATTTCACGTTTGGATAAGATATATAATAACTCGCTTAAAAGAAGTCAGAGAACTTCAACTTCCCGGCTTCAAAAAAAAAAAAAAAGGAATTAGATGTAAAATTCGTCACTAATTTATTATTAAATCGCACATATAAAAAAAATTAATAATTATTATTAATTCGTTATTAAATAAAACTAGAAATAAATTTTTACTTTTTAGTCACATTTTTTTTGGGGGGGGGGGGGGGGGGGTGAAATTATGTGATTCTCCGTGCGAATACATATTATTGTATGAAATATTTTTGTTGACCCACAAAAAAAAAAAAAAAAAAAAAAACTATGGTAGAATTCTAATGAAATCATTTTATTTTATTTTTGCTTAATAATATGTTTATTTATATATGGAGGTACGCTAGTAAGTAGCATCTAAAAAGGACTCTTCGATTAAAAGTAGTCCTAAAGGTCTAAAGCATGATAGTAACCTAGCTTATAGGAATCTATTTAGTCCAGTTGATAATGGAGACTTGCTAAAGTCTTCGATGTGTTCATCAAAATTAATGCATTCTATGTTGATTTTTATTATAGGTTAAAAACACAAAATTCAACACAAAATATTAGTCCCGATTATCTTACTTGTCAAGTATATTAAATATAAAATTTTCTTTTACTTCTTCATTTGAAGCAAGTTAACTTTTTTTTTCTCCAATTATCATTGAATAACCACCCTCAAACTTATTGGAGTACTTGAAAACAAATTAAAATTTTCAAAATACAATAAAGATGAATAATCTAGCAAAATAAGTACTGATTACTAGTACTTTTTTTAATCGATTATTTTAAGGGAAGTGCAAGATGTTCTTTTTTAGTAAAAAGATTGGTAAACGATCACTTTATCCTTTATAAGTGAATTTCGTATTGAATTAAATTGTAACTGCAATTAATCTTAAAACCTTCTTTTAAAATGGTTGCTTTCATGTTTGATTCCTTTAGCATTTTCTCTTTTATTAATTTACATTTTAGGATGGAAGACAATCCATTTTGAAAATATACTTTCCTTTATTTATAGAAACTTTAGGGATGTTCTTTTATCCCTTTTTATTAATATTTGGAATTTTGCATATAATTTAATTCCTTCTCGAAAAGGTGACAAGTTCATTTTATTTCACATATCCTTTATAAGTTTACATCTTTATGAATATACCTCTAAATTTCAAACTTAATTTTCTGTTAAAAGCTACTTACTTAAACGTTAATATTATGGATCATTGTATTTGTTGAAGAAAGCAAATAAGATCTTTTATAAAAATAACATGTAATAGCATATATCCTTTGTTATTTTATCTTCTTTAAATTTGGAAGAACAATCCATTTATGAAATAAGTATATATATAAATCACACACACATTATATTTATAAAACTTTAGGCCTATAATTGAAATATGATAGTGTTTTATGTACAATGCTATCAATATTTGTTCTCGAATTTGCCTCTCAAAAATCATATAATTTAATTACCTTCTTATAATTTTGGAATATCTAAATTTGATTTTAGTTTCATATTGGTCCAAAAAAAAACATCTTAAAGCAATGATTTACAAATGAAAAATATAAGATAAATTTGGACAGAGAGAATATTTACTCTGAAATTTCTCTTATTTCAATAAATGAATCATATGCATAAAATCTAGTCAATTTAAATATTATAATATTTATGGTAGCTAATTAGCATACATTGCAAGTCAAGTCAAATTCCAGAATCTAATATATAAAAAGATTTTTACTTTTTCAGGTACTAGTAATCAAGGACAGTCATCGATTACGTCACAGTTTTTTAATCTTTTCTGGTTTATCTGCTTATAAAGTACACTAAACTTACCTAATTTCTAGTAAATGTGTTATTTCCGTCTCAATTTATGTGACATATTTTTTTTTATTCTGTTTAAAAAAAAATTCACTTTTTATCATTAAAAATAACTTAACTTTAAAATTGCTTTTTTACCTTAATGAAATGATTTAATGTTACACAAACGTTTAAGGTTTATTTTAAATCAAAAATTTCAAAAGTCTTCATTTATTTTAAATTTTGTGATTAGTCAAACGATGTCACATAAATTGAAACGGAAGGAATACTATTATGTACTTTAGTTAAACATTTTTCTCCATTTGGAAACATTTTATCCTTAATTACTTCATCTATCCTAATTCGTTTTGTTTTATGCTGTTAGTCAAATTTTCCTACTATAATTTTCAAGTAAAAATATTTGATTTAAGAGGTTTGTGTAATTATTAAATATATGAATTTTTCTCTCAAAGATTTTGTAAATAAATCTAGGTTCAGATAAAAAATAATTAATTAAGTTTCCCTCAACTCGCCAATCTTTTTAGAAAAACGAGAGATACACATATTTTCCTGTTTTTCTTTTTCTTTCTTTTTTTGTTGTCTTCCATTTTGTGAGCTGAACTACATATATATGGAGAAAACTTAAAGATTACTTCAAATTTTTATATGATAAAAATCTTATCTTTTCAAGATAAGCTTTCAATGAAATCTTACCAGATTCTTGTACCATGGACTTGTTTGGATTTTCGTTCTTTTTTGCGCTAGAGATATAGATGAGACTTTTTTTTCTTTTTTTTTTTTTGTTCATACAAGACTTTCAGATATGATGTGCCGAATTTGTCTTTACGTTTTACTATTTATAAACAATAGTTTAAATGTGTCCGATTGCTGACATATTTAAAATCAAAAGGTGCTCGTATTAAATTTGTTGCAGGATTGCTTTAAGAATTAATTATTTAAAATTAAATAGTAAACATTCTTCTGTGAGCAATAATTAGTGAGATTTTTAGTCTGTTTGGTCAATCCTCCAAAATCTGGGTATTTTAAAAAATATTTTTTGTTGCAAGTGTTTTTTGACAAAACTGAAGAGTAGCAATTTATATTTGGCTAATCAATTTAAAAAGAAAAATACTTTTATCAATATTAAATCAATAATTCGTACTTGGCCAAAGTTCAAAAAGTACTTTTGCGGAAAATTATCATTTCAGCTTCTGAAAAATATTTTTCTTATGACTCAAAAGCGCTTATTTTTTTCTAAAAACTTGGTTAAACACCTCAGTTCTCTAAAATAAGCACTTTTTAAATAAAAGAAAATGACTTCCCAAAAGCTTTACCAAACAAACTAAAACTCAGAACTATATCGGATATTGATAAATTATACTCCCTCTATTTTAATTTATTATTATTTGAGGAGTCTTTGAGGTAGTTCGTTCATCACATTTTCTTTACTTTTTTTCTAAATTATTTAAATTATAGATTATCATGACTTATTGTACTTTTTATATAGTTTCTGAATATATAATTTTTTATTTTTACAAACTTGAAAATTGATGTTAAAATTTATGATCAAAATTATAAAATTTGACCCTCATACTCCGAAAATGTTCACATAAATTGAAACGGAGGTAGTATTTCTTTTCTTCTCCTGTATTAGTGGATGGAATTGGACGAGTGATATGAACAAACAAAAAACATGGATGGTGGTTTAGGTAAATCAGCACTTAATTCAAATAAATAATAGATTCAAATTTGTTCAATCTTGTGGTACGTTAATATTAATTTGGTACATTAATGTCTACGTAAGGAAAAAGAAAACGTATTGAAACTGGAATGTGAGTCTTGCTTTATTTATTAGGTTGCGTTACCCCTTTAACACTTATGTTTATTTAACAATTAAATATGCCAAAAAGCAAATTCAGCTTTACATGCTGTTTCAATCCGTCAAGCAAGATAAGCCAAATATAGGTCACTCGACTTTTTAATTTATTGCATGAATGTTGTTTAACTTTTTTGTTTAACAAAAATACTATTTTACTTTAATTATCAAGTATTACAAAAATTATTAAACTGTTTTCTGTAACAAAAAAGTTACTCAACTTCACATAAGTATTACAGTAGGTTACTAGAAGGAAAGAATGAGACGTTTACTGTGATATTTATGTAAAATTGAGTGAACTTTCGTTTTTAAAAAAAAAAAAAAAAAAAAAAAAAAAAAACTTGTTTAGATAATTTATGTGATACTTAATTAGTCAAGATTGAGGGACTATTTCATTAAAAAAGATAGTTTGGTTGAGTAACCATTCATGCCTACAGATATGAGTTTGTGTTAGAACAATGTTTAATATTTGTGGAGACTGATTAGTTTCTTGCTTTTTCGGATAGTCTTTTATCTTAGTTACATAGTGTGTGTTTTTGCTTTATCTTTCATTAGTTTGTGTCAAATCAGACGATATTACTGTGGCTAGACTAAATCAGGTGATTATGTGACACTCACTGAAAATTTCACGTTGGCAAAACGCGAAAAAAGTAATACCATATATTTCAAAGGAAGCAAAACTATATATCAACTATATATCAATGTAGACAAATCTCATATAGGTAAAATTCTGGTCAGATGTTACGTATTTGATTTTTAGAAAAATTATGGCAGCGAAAATGGCATATTTGCACCATTTGTGTAATGATAGAGGTATATTTGCACCATATGTGTAACGGCAAGGTATATATGCACTACTTTTTTAATGAGAGATATATCTGCTATAAATTGCAAAGATGAGGTGTATCTTTGCACCTTTGTCCAAGGGGGAAAAAAAGGCTTGATATGTTCTCATTCTTGAACTTTCCAATCAAATTTCACCAAGGAGACTTCATTTTATCACACTTTATGCTACTCCTTTCGTCCCAAAATAAATCTCACCTTAGCAAAAATCACATCTATTAAGAAATCAATAAATACAATGTGAAGTTTACTAAACTACTCCTAATTATTAGACGATTTTTGAGAATTGAGCAATATTAAAGAAGATTACTTCTTTAATGCTAAGGCATAATTGTAACTACTTGACAATTTTTGGGAAAAATGACTAAAATGCACCCCCAGTGTTTGCCCAAATTTGCTGTGACACACCTAACCTTTATGGGTGACCCATTACCCCCCTAGACATATTTATAATGTGTTTTGTTGGCCATTAAAATGTCACCTCTAGTTTTTTAAAGTCAGGTGCACCCCCATGCCCTTGGGAAAAGCCTAAAACACCCTTACCATTATAATATCAGCCCATTACTTAATCTTTTACACTTAGAACAAAAAACCATTTCACTATCAATGCAACCAAATTCACCTTTCATTTCCATTGCAGCTTCAATGCAAGATTTTTCTTCCATTTTCTTCTTCAAAGCAAGTTCTTCTTCCATTTTCTTTTTCAAAGCAAATTCTTCTTGCATTTTTTTCACTAATTTGTGAAGAATGAACTTAGATCTTTGATCAATCGGATAATTTCTCCACTCAAAGAAATTACAATGTCATAACAAAACATAAAACATAAGCAAACAATTTTTACGATTCATTACACCATAGAAGGGGCAAGACCAAAATCTTTGTCCGGGATTGTTGGGAGACCAAGAAATCTTCATTTTCAGCAATCCACTGTGATGACATCGCACCTCGAGCTTCATTTTTGGGTCATCATTATCAGTACAGAGCCTGTTCAGCTCTGATTTTACCTCTTTCATAACTGAATGTATAGAAAATTTGGGGGAACTTAGAAGCCCTAACCTACTATATTAAGATAAAAAATGAAAAAAGAGGAGAAATTTACACAAGTTGTAACTTACCTCTTGAATCAATCGCTTAATTTGAAGTTAGAGTTTCAAGTTTTTAGCTTCAATGGAGTTCCAATCTAGCAAAGTGATGATGAAATGGGTCAATTATGGATAAATAAAGAGGATTAAAACTAATAGCCGTTGGGAGGGCCAAGTGGCAAAAAAATAACGGAAAAATTACCAAGTTTAATATGCACCTTACGCTCTTGTGCGTGTCCTCACGAAAAAATTAATTATTTTCTTAACATGTGGAAAACACATTACAAAAAAGGCCGTAAAACACACTATAAATATGTCCGGGGGGTAATTTTAAATCCGCCAGTTTTAGGTAAAGTTTAGGTGTCGTAATTTTTTTTAATATTGGGAGTGCATTTTAAATGGCATTTTTCTCAATCTTTGTTTAATTTCTAAATGACACTTATTTTAAAAATTTAAAAAAAAAAAACTAATAATTTTTTTGTCGTAGTGACACTTATTTTGAGACAGAAAAGTATTAAAAACAACAAAAACAAACGCAAATCCTGGAATAATGTGAAATTGACTTTTGTCTACGTGAGAAAAAGATTTTAATTTGGGGGCCATTTCCTAAATGGAAAGCGACTAAATAGACTATATATTAATGAATGAGAGACTTTTGATTATTTCCTTCATTTATTTCATGGGATTTTTCCAACGTCAACTTAGACATAAAAAGAACAGCTATTATAGACTTGGGACTCCACTAATAAGGCATCAAATTAAATGCCAATTTCGTTAATGTTTAACTAGAAAAGAAAAAAGCAATTATTCTAGATGGGTTATTATGTGCTGTCCGAAGTAATCAACGAATTATTGCAAATTCCTTGGTCCCAAAATAAGTGGCAAACTAAATGTAACAAAATAATTTGTCACAAAATAAGTCATTGAGAATTTAAGATAAAATTAATGTTTTTTCAAATATGCGCCTCTTAGCATTAAAAAGCGATCTTAGCTTTTTAATATTCTTCAATTAAAAAAACATCTAATAATAAAAAGGGGCAGTTTAGTAACCTCCGCATTGTATTTATTAATTTCTTAATGAGCGTGATTTTTGCTAATGTGATACTTATTTTGAGACGGAGGGAGTATATCTTTTGTCAAATATCCTCGATAGTAATATATGTATGCAGATAAATTCAATTATCCTCTCTCAGTTCGTTCATATAAATTACTCCTTATATAACAAAATTATTATTGTGCCTAGGGCCGGAGGTACACATTTAGGTTCGTTCGGACGAGGGTTCTATAACTTTTATTTAGAGTTGTAGGTCGGGTTAAATACCGAATTAAATCTTTTAATATAGAGGCTTACTTCATTTCTGTTCATTTTTATCATGTCATCGTATACTAAAAATAATTGTCTATTTTTACTTATCCAGTTTAGAAAATCAAGATATAATTTACCATATCATAGCAATTTTACCCTTATTATTAATTATTGAGTTGGAAAATTCAAGGTTCTTAGTGGCCCACAACTGAACTAACATAACTATGTCCTCTAGAACACGGTGTTTTTAAACGAAAATTCTGAAATCCATACCATAAAACCAACTATAATATCTTTACAAATAGTTGACCTTTTTTATGTATTTTTTTTAAAAAAAAAATTATGTTTCCTTAATATTTTTTTTTAAAAAGCCACACCGCTTTTTTAAAAACTTTATGATAAATAATATTTTCTAAATGCAGAAACATAAAAAAAAAAAAAAAAAGGTCAACTATTTGTAAATATATTATAGTTTTTGATTTTGGTTTTGTGGTAAGGATTTCAGAATTTTCGTTTAAAAACACCGTATTCTAGAGGATATAGTGATGTTAGTTCATTTTTTAAAAGTAGGTTTTATTGATTTCAATCATTAGATGACTTCGTAATAACTAGGGGTGATATAGTAAAATTATCATTCTATTATACTCCCTCCGTTTCATAATAAATTATTTTTTAAGCTCATGCACACCCCTTACATATTGCTCACTCCTAGAAAATTAGGAATGTTTTTACTAACTTACCCCTAATTAAGTTTTACTTCTTTCTAGAGAAAAAAAAGATAGTTAATGAATCTTGACTATATAAATAAGGGTAATCTTGGAAGAATCTGCCCAAAGTCTTCTTGAAATCCTAAAGCACCACTTATTTAAATTGAAAAACCTAAAAAATCACTTATTATGGAATGGTGGGAGTAACTCCTTAAGGGGAGTATCAAGTCAATACAGGACAAGTAAAAATGGATGGGGGGTAATTTTTTGAGTAAAAATTCATTAAAATTGCAACAAATGATAGATTTAAGCCCATAACTTTAGAAATACAATAAGTTCACTGATAAAAACTTTAAATGTTAAAATCATAGAGTTTAAGTTCCGGATCTATGTATGTATAAAATTTAGAGCTTTTACATATTTGATCGCTTGGCCAAAAATAATTACAGCCTCTAAGAAATATACAAAAGATATACATTAATTATGTATATTTTTTGTAATTATAATTAATATACATTTGCTGACTATTATTGATGTCGGCCCCCAAAATTTAATTACAAACCTAGTAACTAAAATGAGCTATGGGTTTGACAGCAAGTTCAAAACCATAAATTTTAAATTTTTGCTCTGCCTTTTGAGTGTCCCGCTTTCATTTTTTTAAAAAAAAAAAAAGAAAAAAGAAAAAAAAGGGAAGTTAATTTGGATTAGGTTACCAAGGATTCCATAAATTACATGATTAACCTATTGACACAATGACACTGGTATAAGTACGTATTAATTGTGTTTAGTTCTATACATGAGATTAAAATATATATATACTCATATATATATATAGATGTTGGTCCTTAAAATGGTCGATGAATTCTAACATGATGCATCTTTTGACGATAAAATTCACAAACCATATATGTCAATAGGTGAGACAATATCTCACGAATTTGATGACCATTTGGAAAATATCTCAAGATTTGAAAATATTGCATCTTCAAGATATTGTCTCTAGTCAACACCTAATGATTAAGATTCTTTTTCAACATGAATGCAATGTATTTATTTAAACATAATAAATATACAATTCAAATTAAAAAGTAACTAAATAGTAGAAAATAAATACAAATTTAATAAAAAAAATATTATTTGATAAATAAAAAATGAAACATTTATGTTTACTGGTAATGGTGAAGATGTTTTGTAGTTGTGGTGGGTGGTGGGTGGGGGTGAAGGGGTGAGTGGGTGGTGGGTTGTTGGGGTGAGGGGTAGGTAGTGGGGGGTGGGGGTCTCACCAGAGGTTGATTGTGGGGTTGGTGGGGAGTGAGAGTGGGGTTGGTGGTGGGAGGTGGGGGTAGGGTGGTGTGGAGTAGGGGTTGGTGGTGAGGAGTGGGGTTGGTGGTAGGTGGTGTAGGATAGGATTGAGGTTGGTGGTGGGGTAATGACAAATAAAGTTTGCATGGATTGGGGGGGGGGGGGGGGGGGAGAGGGGTTATATATATAGAGTGGGTGGGGTTGGGGGTGGGGTTGAGGTTGAGGGTTAGGGTTCAAAGTTCCATACAAAAATTCATAAATCTTTTGACGACCATATATGTCAATAAAAATATCTCACAAATTTGCTTTGGGTCGTATAATAATAAGTGAAAACAAATTAATATAATAATAAAAAATTAGGTATTTTCTTTGGGGTTTTTTCAATTTATGTGTCTTACTTTTTAAAAAAAAAATATTTAAATAATGTAACTTTCTATATTTAATAACTCTTTAATTACATATTTCTACATGTTTAATAAGACCACAAAATTCAAAAGTTATTTTAGTAACTAATTTAAAAAAACAAGATTTTTTTTTAAAAAAAAAAAAAAAAAAAAAAACTTTTGTTACTTTCTTAAACTTTGATTGTGTTGCGTCGAATCAAAATTATGACATATAAAATTTAATGAAAGGAATATTAATTAAACGTCGATAAAGTAGTTGACATGTATGAAATGGTTATTACTGAAAAGAATATTCCCAAGTATGGGATAAAGAATAATAGGAGCCTACAGCAATATGGAATAGCTTATTGGGCTAACAATAAAGATAAAATCGAACTGGAATGTGGTTGTTGTTTTTGACTTTTTTCTTCGATGAATCCTTTTTTTTTTCTTTCAAAAATTGAATCGAGATGCAAAAGAATTCATATTCCCTATCTCATATTCTTTACCCCCCTAAATTGGCCTAATTAGATTCAATTTTCGTTTTTTGTGGATTTTTTGATTAAAGGAGGCAAAAGAAAGACGAGATTTATTCAAACAAATTAAATAAGTGAATCTCCAACAATGATTGTGGTGGAGTGATACAAATATTTTAATTCTTAATTAGAAGTCTTGGGTTCTAGCCCTATTTATTAAGCCACATTTGCTAGGAAGTTTTATACATGCTAGATCATGAATTATAGTAACTGCTTCCAATTTTTTTTTTTTTTTTTAAATCTCAATTGTGTTGGAATAGTTATTTCGCCCATTTCGTCAAGATAAACTGTAACGACCCATCCGGTCGTTATGGGAAAGGTAGGGTCATCCCACCAAACAGAACCTTCCCAAGGGTAGAACGAGCCAGTAAGAACTGGATTTTTTTAAGCTTAAGAGTTGAAATTTGACTTGCTTGTGATTGTTGTTTAATTTTGATTGAGTTTGTCGGGGGTGACGTAGGAAATTAGAACTCCGCTGGGAATTCCGAGGCTATGGGTGGATTCGTAAGATGTTTTTATGTCTGTGTGCATGTTTTGTTTGTGTTTGTGAGGCCTCGGATGAAATGTGGAGTGAAAGGGGGGAAAACTGGACAAAAGTCGAGCTCACTGCCCAAATGGCATCGCTGCGGCGGTGGGAGTACCGTTGCGGCGGTACCGCTGTAGCGGTGGGCTAACCGCTCCCAGCGGCCAGCCATTTCTCTTGTGGCCGCTGTGGCGGGCGATTGCCCGCTATAGCGGGGAATGGACCGCTATAGCGGTGAGCGGATTTCTGTTGGGTCCGCTATAGCGGGACCGCTGCAGCGGTCGACGGTGGGACAGAATCCGTGCTTTAAAGATTTAGTCTCATATTCTTTATTCATAATGCCCCAATATAGTTCCCCACAAACACCTTGGGTGAAATTTCAAGCTAGGGGAAGAAAACTCTTGAGAGGTAACTTTCATTTATTCCTTCCAACCATTCCGTATCATATTCATGATTATTATCACTCTTGTGGGTCTTTAATGGTGGAATTGTAATAGAAAACCTAGAAATTATTAAACCTTCTAAACTTGATGGGTTATGGTTATTATCACTTATTTATCATCTAAAGGCTTGGGTTAATTTCTCTTAATCATGAATTGAATCCTTAGAGCCATAAACTAAGTGAATTGAGACCTAGGGTTCTATAAAAATGGTATCTTGACCATGAAAACTGCTTGTAGTGGGAATGTTGACATAATATTGTTATAATTTGGTGATTAGTGACTACTAAGGCCCTTGATAGGCTACTTTACACCTAGAAAATCATCCACTCATTGGAATGGGGTAAAGGGAAGGGTATTCTTGCATTGGTACTTGTGATTTGAGATATTGTGACTTATTGAGCCTTCTATTTCTAGACTTTGAGCGTTCTGAGGCTTTAAGGAAAGGAAAAGCTATAGTGGAGTGACTTGCGTTATTCTAGCTTTACGGTTGAGGTAGGTTACGGTCTACTTGAGTTAGACTTGGTTAGTTGATTGTATGTTTTGTGAATTCTTTAGGAGAAAGCATGTCTAGTTTTCATGCATGATATTATGTGGTTGAATACCTATGTGAATGCGATTGAGAGATTGTGTGTCGTCGCTTGTGAATGCGATTGAGTGATTGTGTAGGCCTATTCTTGTGTGTTAAATCTGCGGTGATGTGTTTGTGATGAGAAACTAATATAATCTTCTCGGTGATATTGTGATATGAAATGGTGACTTAAGCATTGATAATGAGAAAGTAAGAAACACTGTCCTGTTAAGAGGCATGGAAAGGCACAAATGTGACCTAGATTATGGGCTCGTGGTCCGAGGTTAGTTCCGAAAACGAGAGGTATAATGATATGGCCCGTGTCCGAGGTTCGTTCTGGAGCGGAGGTTTATGCTCGGGTCCGAGGAGTGGATCCGGAACGAGTGGTACATGGACACTATGGGTCCCCTGCAGGTCATGACTACTGAGCAATGACATCAGTTAGCATGTATGTACAGTGAGTATGGTTATTGTGGTAAACTTATTTCTGTTGTGGTTTCCGTCGAGTGTGATTCTTGATGTCTTGGTGACTTGATTGTGATTATCCTTGGTTGACTTGTTATGGTCTATTGATATTCTTGTCTGTTGGCTGGCTTGTTTATTCTATTGATTCTATGAGATATGCATGATACTAATCTTAGTCGGCCTATGATGTCTACTGCCAAGACATAGTGTTTGTACGATACTACCCATCGCATTCTTTTTATTGCGTATTGTGATACAAAATCTGTTACCCCCCCTTCCCCCCCCCCTCTCACATCTAGCGTTGAGGACGTTCAGCTAATTTAGGGGCGAGCTTCTATCCATGCCGGTGCCGCCCGAAGATCTTCTTCTTATGATGTCTTTTCCTATACTGGACATTATGGATATTTATTAGATAGATTCATTCTTAGACATGTTTTAGATTAGAGTCCCAGTACGATGACTTTCGGATTTTGGGGAATTGTAATAGTTAGAACTTCCGCACTTATTTCAATGTTTTATGGCATGACTTATTTTGTTTATTGATGCTTGAATGAGTAATAAATGACTAACTTGGTTAATATAAAATCGGACTTGAATGAATAGATGATTGTGTGTTGGTTTGCCCACTAGGAGTTAGTGTGGGTGCCAGTCATGGCGGGTTGGGTCGTGACATAAACAAGGTGGATTCTAGACATCTTACTATTAGATAGTGTCCACAAATCTCATAGAAAATACCTATAGATTCATTATTGATAGTGAACTTTGATGGGAGCATCTTCTCTTGAAGCAATAACACGTTGATCTAGTCGCAACCAGTTTCACAAAGGGTTATCTCAATTGAATCGTTGATGTCGATATTTTTCCTCCATTATGGGACTTTTCCGCAAATTCAAATTTAATCATACCCAAATACAAATATAGGGCCCATTTAGGAGAAGCGCTCCCTATTAAGAAATTTTCCATACCCAAAGCTCGAACATGAGATATATGGTTAAGAGAGAAGGAGTTTCATCCACTGCATTACATCCTTGGTGGTATAACTTTATCAATTTGATTGAAAGTTTGCAACCGGGGAAGATCTATTCTGAGTGTAGTTTGTGAAAATGATATATTTGTTTTTTTTCCCTTGCTGATTAATTTATGTCAGTTTCTGGTATATTTGGATTCTTGCAATTGCATTCACATACATCATTTGGTTAAAAGGAAAAAAGAAATAAATGCTATTTTTTTTAATTCTATCTGAAAATATTAATATATACTCTTTAATTTATTCACTTGTGCTTTTTGCTGCCATCACATAAGAATTCTTTTCTCTGTTAATCACGTATCTAATATAACTGGTTAGTGCTAACTTCGTTTTTCTTCGCATTCTGCACTATTCTGAGCTTTTTCCTCCAGAAAATGAAAGAGGAAAAAGAGTAGATCAAGGTAATGTAAATTGAAAGAATACCAAATCATTAAAATATTCGATAAAAAAGTATCTGCACTCAGTAGTTACACCAAATGACACTAATTTATCATGGTTAAGCGAGAAATTAAGCTGAAAATAGTATTTAATTAATTATAATTTAATAATAACAATATACGTAAAAAATATACCATATATTTATTGGGTTAGTGTAAACACCCAATACGGAGTTTTTTTTATTTTTAATCAAAATAGTAAATATAGCCAATATTTTATCCACACACGATTATGTAAAACATATGTACCTGAACATGTCCCTAAAGTATATCATATTATAAATTAAAATCATTCTTCAATTTTGATTAATAAATCCAAGTTTTGATTCATGCACCCCGAAGGATTATTAAATAGGCCACTAAATTAAACTTAGGGAGTTATTAAGTAATATATGAATATTAAATTAAAATCAACACGACCACGGGTGTTCTATTTTACTGTCTAATTTGTATGTTTTTTAAGTCATTGTCTGTCTTCATGTATGCCTAAAGACTTCCTCTTCCATGCTAAGTTAACCCCATTTTTGGGGGCCACTTCCATTAAAATCTCTTTTTTTCCTTAAAAAAAAAATGAGAGATACAAATTGTTTATATTTACTTTTTTATTTGATAATAGTTATTAATTTCAATTTGAGAAAGAACTACCAACAAATTGTTGTTACACCAAATCATATTAGTCAATAAAAGTTAAGTGGTATATTAAGATAAAAATATATACCATGTATTCATGATTAAGCGATAAAAGAGTATGTAAAAGATATATGTGATGTATATTAGTTAAATTGATAAAGACAGTGAGTGTCAAAATGGGTAGGTTGGCCAGCATTGGGCGGGTCAAAAGGGACTGGGTTAATAAATGAACTGGTCAATGATATGTCCAAAGTTACTTGAGTTGAAATAAGCTAAAAGACAGGTCATTACTAACCCCTCTAAAAGACAGGTCATAACTAACCCCTCAATTCTTACTAAGTTTTATTTTTTGTTTGTTATCTTATAATTTTTGAAGTACCTACTATTTTTTTTTTTATTATGACTATAAATAACATTTCAAACAAAATAATTGTCCTCTTTGAAAATATTTTGATAAGGTTTCTCATTGGTCAAAATTTGGGCTAGATATCAACCCAATTTTTAGATTGGTCAATTGACTTTTGTTAGAGCCAATATACATAAGTTACAAGTCATTGACCAACATGTAACTCTCTAATTAAGATAAGGGTTATGTTATCTAACGTACACATTGGGTGGGGTTGATAATGGATACATAAGTAAATTTATGTGTAAAAATGTCGAAATTGCGATAATAACCAACATAAATGTAACTCTCTAATTAAGATAAGTTTAAATCACTGGATCATATGTTATCTACCATAAAGTGGGAGTCAAGTATGAAACTCTTTATGAAGTACGAGTTATTTTTCATTTGGTTCTACTATAAAAACATAAGGACTTGAGGTCATTCTATCCATCACATTTGAGCTGAAAATTCTTTTAGATTACAGTGTTGTTGTTGTGGATAAATTTCAAGACTTCAGTGATTTTGTAAGAAACGTTCGGCGATTGATGGTAGTAGCACACGTCGATCCTAGAGAAGAAGGTATGTATTATTCCACATATATCTCCGAGTTCAATTCCTTCAGACCCCTCAAACTGGACGAGTTTTTTTTTTTTTTTTTTTTTTTTTTTTATGGGCTAATTTTGTCGCCACTGGCTTAAATGATCACTAAATTATTAGAAATAGGTGAACAACGTTACTCTCCTTTCTTTTGCATAAAAAATATTTATCTTTTGATATTTCACTCTAAAGATCACTAAATTCGGAAATGATATATCCGACCACTTTTTAATGACGTGATTTGATTTTAAAAGCCAAAAAAAAAAAAAATGGAACTCAACATATTTTAACAGTTTATTTATAAAATCAATTTTAGCACCAAAAGTAAATTTCAACGCTTAAACTTATCAGCTACCTTAAATGAATTAATCCTAAACGGGCTCCAAATCTAGTCATTTATTTCAATTGGCAACTTAGGAAAAAAAGAAAAAGAAAAGGAATCACGTCATTGTGGACATTTGTGGGTGTTAGGCAAATTTGTTTTCCACAAATTATTGAAGCGTTTGCCAAAAACTTTACTATAGAATATAAGGTTTTTGGAAGTCATATAATTGATTCCATATATACAATGTGACCCCTAAAGTGCCGATTAAGACCGGTACTGTTTGGCATGTTGACAAACCGGTCCAAATTCTACAAGTTTCCCAATCCACGTCATTTTCAGGTACTTTCACTTGCGGATGGAGTATTTTAAACGGTTCAATCGAACCTAATATTTTAAATATGAAATATATATATAAATATATATGTGAAAATCACTCAAACTATAGAAAAGAATTACATTTTGAATGCATGATACTAAAAGTGTATTGAGTTTAATGGTAAAAACTTAAAAGTTGAACTGATGAAATTAATAAAATTCTAGATTCGACCTGAACTGAACACTCGGTAGATAAGAAAAAATAAAAAATATCCCTTTGTCTCATCTTGATAAAAAATCTAATAAAAAAATACAATAATTTTTTTTCATATCAATACCTAAGTGTTAAGTGTAAGGAAATGGTAGACATCAGGTGATTTCCTCCGACCAAAATAGAAGATCTATTAAAGTGGTTAATCCCAGAAATCTATCTTTGTGCAGATAACTCTGAGTCAATTAGTTTGAAGTTTTTTACGAATATTTTTTAATTTTATGTCTTTTTTACAAGAGATCCTCATTTTTAGACATAAGAGATCAAAAAATAACATGCAAGAGACCTAAAAAAGTCATTTTCTTCTATTCAAAATTGTAAGTAATCATTGAAACCATTTCCTCTCCCCCCCTCTTCTAAATTGCATAAACGTCTATATGTTTTTCAAATTGAGCATAAATTTGCATCGGTATAATTTAAGCTTTCATAGATCAACATATTTCTCCAAATATTTAATTTCTTTGACTTTGGAATGTATTTTTTTTATCTATAGAGATATATTATTTACTTTGATTTAAAAATCACATTAGGTGAGTTTTGTCGTCAAAAACATCAAAAAAATATAATTTCAATGGCATTTGCATGTGGTTCTTTCCAAATTTTCTTTTATTAAAAATACATTCCACCTTGCAGCATTTGGACCCTTTTGATTTTAAGTTCGTGGAGTCTTGACCTCCTTTAAAGTAAAGTGTAAGTTAACATCGATGGTAAAGTATAAACATAGAATTATTTGAACACAATAATGAAAAACGTTAAAAAAGAGATGGATGAAAAGTGAACAAAGAAAGTCGAAAAAAAGGGTAAAACAAGAAGGATCTATTGGAGAAAAAGGAGAAGTCGGGGGTACAACTAAGAAACTTAAGGATTTCTAAGTTAAAAAACAGAGTAAAAGAAAAACTCAGCAAACCAAAAACCAATAAAGAAAGGACAAGCTAGATGGGAGAAAAAGAAGGAAAAGTCAAGTAAAAAGAAAAGACGGAAAACTCTTAAATATTGTGTCACCTGAGAGCAGGGGCGGATCCACCCTTTAGGGTGGGGGTGGCATGGCACCTCCTAGATTGATAAATTTTTTATATACTTATATTGTAATTTGCTTAAATTAGGTTAAATATTTGATTCTGCCACCCCGCCGCAAATTAAACAAAGGTCTTGGCCATGATTAATACACAAGTTTCGAATCTATCTTGAACATTTCGACTCCCGTTTTTCTTGTGCTTTTTAGTTCCTTTATACGCAATTCCCTTTTAAGACTCTTCCAATTTTCTATTTATTATTTATATTGTCTTTCCTCTGTTCTATTATTTTATCTGTGATCTCTACTGAGAACACACAAATAGAAACTTCAAAATTCCTTAAATTAAGCATTTTTCTTAATCTCAAATCTATGAGTATTTGAATCAAAAAACTTGGGTCTCAAAGGGAATTTTGGATTGAGATCAAAATTCAATTTATTTTTATTTTTTATAATTTCTTTTGTTTATTACTCCCTCCGTCCATGTTTACTTGTTTATATTTGACTTGGAACACTCTTAATAAGTAATAAATAAAATGAGAAACGAATTGGAGTACTTAATTATAAGGGTAAAATAGGTATAAAAAGGTAAATTATGTCTTGATTTTTCAAACTATACAACTTACAAGTTAAAGTGGACATATATTTTTAGTATAGTAGACAAATAAAAATGGACGGAGGGAGTGTATTATAAAAAATTGTGTTATTCTATAATTGTTAAATTCAATTTAAATCATTTTACTACTTAAATTGTGATGGAAATTTCACAAGCATTGCTTAGAAAAAAAAATGAAATTTATGATTTATTTTTGAGAACTTGTAGTTTATCTAATTCTACATTACTTATGGGGTGTAATTACCTATTGAAGGGTTTTTCTATTATTTTTCTTATTTTGATTGGTGTAATTCCCTTATTGAAGATGTTATTTTACTTGTGCAAGTTCATTTTTTAATATACATAAAAGATGCAAGTCCCTTGGTGAAAATGTTGATTTTACCGTGTTGTTAATGGGTGTGATTCCTTGTTTAAGATGTTAATTATGTTCGTTTCTTGATTTTTGAGATGTAATTTTCATATTTGCAAATAAAAAAAGGCCTATTAAGTTGACCCCAATAAACTAAAAAGAGATGGAGCCGACCCAACACGTTCCTAACAAGATGTACATTGAAGAAAATTATGACACCCGACACCTTCATATCCTATATCCGCCTCTGCCTGGGAGTCGATCCACTGCCAAACCCGTCATGCCTTTCCAATTCAAGCTCTCAACCAAAGCACCCACTGCAACTTTTGGTTTATGGGTGCTACTCAATTTATATATCCATTTTTCAAGAAATTTCTATATAAATAAATATAGTTTCTGTCCGGGTCAATAGGTGATCGAGAACCGGAAATCAGTAAGTGGGTCCGCCCCTGATTCCACCATCATTCATGCACCAAACATGAAATGGTAGCTTTGTTCCTTTTTTTTTTTTTTCTCTATTGTGGGGAGTTAGGGGAGAAGAACAATGCATATGATGTGTTACAAAATAATTTTGTCCTAAGTCAAGGAATCCTGAACAAAGCTACAACATGTGACAAAAAACACGGATTATTATTACATTGTTACCTTCTCAACAAGATTATTAGAATCTAGGGACCCTAAAATTTATCGTTGTGCTATCTATGCAGACCATTTTCAAATAACAAATAATGACAATACCTGTCAAAGCTTTGCTTCATTAGTATTCTTATAATTTCCTTTCAACTGTTGAAATCATGAAAACCATATTTTTGGGGATTGATTAACTTAAGTTTTTTAACCTTAATCAAGTCTAAAGATTTCGGGTTCTAACTCTTAGAACTTCCTGAAAAGAAACACGTACTCCCTCAATGGGCTAACCCGACAAGAAAACCTTATTAATTAAATAAGTGAGCTTGAAATACCAGATGGTTAAACAGAAAAAAAGTCCCGTTGACTCACAATATCATGTATTTTTCTTTCTCATCTGGATTTTATATAATACTTTTAAACTCCCAGTCCAGCTATTCTTTCGTTTTTATGAAATCATTATCTCTATATGCAGCATCAGTGGACATGGACAATATATTTTTTACGGGATGCTATTAGAAGTACTATTTATTACGTAAACATGATGAGAAAATTTTGAAAAAGTTATAGAATGAAATCTGTAGAAATAAATAAAAGGAAGGAGAAGATGGAGTGTAAGATGCCATTGGTGATGTGCCTAAAATTGTTGAACTTTCAATAAATTTTACGGTAAAAAAAAAGATATTGACAAACAAAGGCAAATCCTGAAACAATATGAAATTGACATTGCCTAAATGAGAAAACGATGTTAATTGGGGGACCATTTCATTATAGAAAGCGATAGACTATAATCATAGTCACTATATATTGAGTTATAGTATACACGGATAGTGTAACGATTTTATGCATTATTAATGAATTTTAATTAGTCAAATTGTGTTAGTACATTAATTGTTATTTATCAGGTTATCAATTACTACGTTTTGATATAAAAACACACATATATAACCCTATAATTAAGCGGTCCAATGTGTAAATATTTTTTAAATAATGACCGCACATTCCAAAGAAATGGTTTCTTGTGTCTGTACATTCACGTGCATCATTTGGCCAAAAGTGAAAGATAAATAATTACATCACAATGGTAATTTTGCTCACATCGCAATATAATCCTGAGGGATCATTAACTAAAAGTCGAAAAAAATAGATATTATACATATGGTAATTTTTTATGCATTTGTTCACATTCAGCTCTATCCTGAGCATCTAAAAAAAAAAAAAGAGAGTAGGTAAAGACTATCTAAAAGCAATTTTTTTTTTAATGGAAAATTTCACACCAACAAAATATTTTACTACTATTATACAACCGACATTTTATCCCCACACATACTTTCGTAAATCTATAACCCCCCAACGTTTTCCCCCAAACTCTCCAGATTTTAATAAAATAAATAAAGAATACCATGTACTACGCATTAAAATCGATTCTTCAATTTCGATTACAAAATCCAAGTTATGACACATGTCCCCAGTGAATAAAAAATAGATTAGTGAATCTTAGAGTCATTTAAATAAAAAGGTGAACATTGAACAGAAAATATCAGGCCGACCAGGTAATGTTTATAGTTAGAAACTTTGTTTTTTTTTTTTTTTTTTTTTTTTTTTTTTTTTTTTTCTAGCCGATATTTGATATCCACATTGGGCCGAGTAAATCCAGATTCATGTCGAGAAGTCTCACATGTCGATATAATAGTTATTAATTTCAACTTGAGAAAGAACTACCAACAAATTGTGTTTACACCAAATCATATTAGACAATAGTTAAGTGGTATATTAAGATAAAAATATATACCATGTACTCATGATTAAGCGATAAAAGAGCATGTAAAAAATATATGTGATGTATATTAATTAAATTGATATAGACAATGAGTGTCAAAATTTGTAGGTTGGGCTGGATTGGGCGAGTCAAAATGAACCGAGTTGACATGAGCATGTCAGTAATCGGCCCAAAAGTTACTTGAGCTGAAATGAGCTAAAAGACGGGTCATGACTAACCCCTAAATTCTTACTAAGTTTTTTGTTTTTTTGTTTGTTCTTTTATAATTTTTAAAGTACCTATTTTTTTATTATTATTATTATTATGACTTTATATAACATATCAAACAAAAACATTATCTTTTTTGAAAATATTTTGACAAAATTTCTCATGAGTCAATTCGGGCTGAATATCGGCCCAATTTTTAGATTGACTGAATTGGGCTGGCAGGTCATTGTCCGCTCAAGCTGGGCGAGTTATTTTTTTTATGGCTAATTTTGTCACCACTAGCTTAAACGGTCCTTTGGATTATTAGAAATAGGTAAACAATGTTACTTCCCTTTCTTTTGCATAAAAAAATCATTTATCTTTTGATATTTGATAACTTCCAAATCCACTCCTCAAATGAGAAAGTGTACACAGTCGTATGCAATATAATTTACCCAATTATAAGTCGGGGTCAAATCCCATAGGGAACAATATACTAGGCGATCAAGAAAGTAAGGAATTACCACCAACTAAGCTAAACTAAACACTTTTTCGATATTGATTTTTTTGATTAAAAATCTAACAAAGATAAAACTAACCTAGAAAGCAAGTAAAATGATCAATGGCCATAGGCATGGATACAAGGGAAATTACTCTCAAGTAACGATCCAATGTATTGCAAAATTTTACAACTAAGAGCGAGTTTATGTGAATAGATAATGATTTCTAAATTCTCATTGAAAGTCTTCCAACCAAATCAATGAATTTCACTCTAAGCTTTTCCAAGCCTTAAGAGTGTGATATTAAGCACAATCAATTTAACCTTAAGTTAACTATCCTCTTCCAAGCTCAAGTTATTAGATGAGTTTTAAAAGCCCTAAATCCTTGCTATTTACTCCTTTCCTAACCCTTAACTCTCTTTTCCAAGCAAATTAAAGGTAACTAGGCACAATTAATATTTGCAACCATTAAGAGACATGAAATCTTGAAGAATAAATAAAGAAACATTAACCCACTTCATTAGAAATAAAAATTATTCAATACATAAGCAAAACAAGAGATTTAATTCAACACTTGATAATGGATATTCTCATAAACAAGATGCAAGTGAGGGAATAAAATACAACACACTTAAATATTCAATCCATAATAAGGAATTGAAGAACGGTTTGAGAATTTTATCTTAAAGTCCTCCAATCTTCTCCTCCAATGGTGTAGTTGATAAACATAGCTTCCAAGTCTTGTAAAAATGGCCAAAGATGAGAATAATGTCTCTCATGTCTTCTTTTGTAGTTCCCCCAATTTTTCTCACTAAAAATGACAAAAACAGCCTCCATATTTTCAGATTTTCGAAATTGCAGTTCTGGCCACTTTTTGCACTTTTAGCCACTTTTGTCATTTTCTTCACTTTGACCTCTTTTTGACTTGTTTTTCATTTGATTTCTTCATGATCACTTCTCAATCATATAAACCTATAAAATTGAAGTAAACCATAGTAAATGCACTATTTTCTCAATCAAACAATTCAAAAGTCTAAGATTAAAGAATAAATAAGTTAGAAAATACTAACTTACCAATATTTCACTTTAAATATAACTCCAGTCGGAAATGATATATCTGACTACTTTTTAATAACATGGCATCTGATTTTAAAAGCCAAAATTAGAAAATATCAAACTCAACCTATTTTAACTGTTTATTTATAAAAATCAATTTCAACACTAAAAGTAAATTTCAACATTTTTTTTTTTGGCACGGATTGTCCTTCAAAGGCGCTGGTCTTTAATTTTTACCCTTCTCTTAAAAAAGTGACCGAAAATACCTCGAGGTTTTGAGTTCGAATCCCCGCTCAGTAAAGGAAAAAAAAAAAAAAACTGCAAGGCAAGGCTTCCCGAAAGTTCTGCCTTATAAGGGACAATTTGCCTTAAAATTCTGCCTTAAGGTAGAGGTTTGTCTTAAGGAAAAAAAAAAGGGCAAATCTTTTGCCTTAAGGCAATTTATTTTTTTTACTCTGCTTGAATTCTACAAAAGTTAAGGCCTAACTTTTGCTCGCATAGGCCTAATTTTGCAACAAAACTATGTCTTGTGATTTTTTTTACTGAACCGGGGTATTTTAGGCGAAGGGTAAAATTAAAGATCAACAATTTGAGGGGAAAAAATTAACGACCACCCTCGAATAAGGGCTATAATGCAAATTGCCCAATTTCAACTCTTAAGCTTATCAACCATTTTTTTGTGCGGATTTCCCTTCAAAGGCACTGATCTTTAATTTTTGTCCCTCAAATTGGTAGTCTTTAATTCTTGCCCTTCGCCTAATACCCCGAGGTTCTGGGTTCGAACCCTAGCTCAGTAAAATAAAAGAAGGAATTTAACAAGGCAGAGGTTTGGGTTCGCAAGATGAGAGAGTTTGGATTCAAAACTCTCAGGCCTAGGTTTGGATTGCGACTTTTTTTTTTAGAACCTCAATCCTCGCATAATGCGCAAAAAAAAAGACCACCAATTTGAGGGCAAAATTAAAGTATGCAAAACTCTCCCTACTTTAAATAAGTTAATCCTAAATGGGCTTCAAATCGCCTTTGCATGCCTGAGGTAGAGTTTTGCATTCAAAACTCTCCTGAGGCCTAACTTTGCTACGAAACTCTGCCTTGCGACTTTTTTTTTACTGAACCGGCGTACGAACCTTAAACCTCATTGTATTAGGCGAAGGGCAAAAATTAAAGACCACCAATTTGAGGGGCAAAAATTAAAGACCAGTGCCTTTAAAGGGTAATCGTGCAAATGACCCCTTATCAGCTACTTTAAATAAGTTAATCCTAAACGGGCTTCAAATCTAGTCAGTGATTTAAATTGGCAACTTAGGAGAAAAGAAAACGAATCACGTCATTGTGGACATTTGTGGGTGTTAGCCTAATTTGTTTTCCACAAATTATTGAAGCGATTGCCAAAACTTTAATATAAAGTTTATGGAAGTCATATAATTGATTCCATATGTACAACGTAACCCCTAAAGTGCCGATTAAGACCGATACTGTTTTGCATGTGTTGACAAAATAGTTCCAAATTCGACAAGTTTCCCTGTGTATGAATAATGAATTATTCAAAACTTATTCTCAGTTACTTTCGCTAGCGGATGGAGTATTTTAAACCGGTTCAATCGAACCTAATATTTTAAATATAGAATATTAATGTATATGTGAAAATCACTCAATGCAGAAAAGAATTACATTTTGAACACGTGATATTAAAAGTGTATTGAGTTTAATGATAAAAACTTAAAAGTCGAACCGATGAAATTAAAATCCTACATTCGAATTGAACTGAACTCTCGGTAGATAAGAAAAAATCGATAATATCCCTTGTCTCATACTATACTCTTGATATAGAATCTAATAAGAATAATACAAAAATTTCACATATCGAACCTAAGTGTCAAGCGTAAGGAAATGGTAGACGTCTCATAATTTCCTCTGACCAAAATAGAAGATCTCATTAAAGCGGCTTATCCCAGTAATTTATCTTTGCACAGATAGCTCCTGGTCAATTAGTTTTATGGGTTTTTACGAATATGTTTTTAATTATGTCCTTCTTACAAGAGATCTTCATTTTTAGACATATGAAATCTGAAAATAACATAAAAGAGATCTAAAAAGTCATTTTCTTCCGTTCAAAATTGTAAGTGATTTTAGAAACCATTTCCTCTCCCCCACTTCCAAATTGTATTCTATTTTTAGAGCATAAACGTGTATATGTTTTTCAATTTGGGCAGAAATTTGCATCGGTCTAAGTTAAGCATTCATAGATCAATATATTTGTCCTAATATTAATTTCTATAACTTTGGAATGTATAGTATTTTTTTCTCTATAGATATATATTACTCATTTGATTTAAAAGTCACATTAGATCAGGTTTGTCGTCAAAAACATCAAAAAATATAATTTCAATGGCATTTGTGCTTCTCTCCAATTTTCCTTTATTAAAAAAACATTCCACCATCATTCATGCACCAAACATGTAATGGTAACTTTGTTCTTTCTTTTTCTTTTTCTTCTTTTTTTCTCTATTGTGGGGAGCTAGGGGAGAAAAACAATGCATATGATGTGTTACAAAATAATTTTGTCCAAAGTCAAGGAATCCTGAACAAAGCTACAACATGTGACAAAAAACATGAGGTTACTATTACATTGTTACCTTCTCAACAAGATTATTAGAATCTAGGGACCCTAAATTTATCGTTGTGGTATCTATGCAGGCCATTTTCAAATAACAAATAATGACAATACCTGTCAAAGCTTTGCTTCATTAGTATTCTTATAATTTCTTTTCAACTATTGAAATCATGAAAACCATATTTTTGGGGATTGATTAACTTAAGTTTTTTAACCTTAACCAAAGATTTCGGGTTCTAACTCTAAGAATTTCTTGATAGGAAACACGTTCTCCCTCAATGGGCTAGCCCGACAAGAAAACCTTATTAATTAAATAAGTGAGCTTGAAATACCCGATGGTTAAACAGAAAAAAGGTCCCATTGACTCACAATACCATGTTTTTTTCTTTCCCATCTGGATCTTATATAATACTTCTAAACTCACAGTCCAGCTATTCTTTCATTTTTATGAAATCATTATCTACATATGCAACATGAGTAGACAATACATTTTGCGGGATGCTATTTGAAGTACTATTTATTACGTAAACATGATGAGAAAATTAAGTTTGAATAAGATATAGAATGAAATCTGTAGAAATAAATAAAAGGAAGGAGAAGATGGAATATAAGATGCCATTGGTGATGTGCCTAAAATTGTTGAACTTTCAATATATTTTACAGTAATAAAAAGATAATGACAAACAAAGGCAAATCCTGAAACAATATGAAATTGACTTTTGCCTAAATGAGAAAACGATGTTAATGGGGAGGCCATTTCATTATAGAAAGCGATAGACTATAATCATAGTCACTATATATTGAGTTATAGTATACACTGACAGTGTAACAATTTTATGCATTATTAATGAATTGTAATTAGTCAAATTGTGTTAGTACATTATTTGTTATGTTATCAGGTTATCAATTACTACGTTTATCATAAAAATACACATATATTACATTACAATTAAGTGGTCCAATGTATAAATATTTTTTAAATAATGATCGCACATTCCAAAGAAATTGTTTCTTGTGTCTGTTTCAGGTATATTTGCTACTGTACATTCACGTGCATCATTTCGCCAAAAGTGAAAAATTAATAAATTACATCACAATGGTAATTTTGCTCACAACACAATATAATCCTGAGGGATCATAAACTAAAAGTCGAAAATAAATAGATATTATACATATGGTAATTTTTTATGCATTTGTTCACATTCAGCTCTACCTGAGCATTAAAGAAAAGAGTAGGTAAACATTATCTAAAAAGCGAGCATTTTTTTTAATTGAAAAATTCACACCAACAAAATATTTTACTAATATATAACCGACATTTTATCCACACACATACTTTCGTAAATCTATAACCCCCAACGTTCTCCCCCAAACACTCCAGATTTAAATAAAATTAATAAAGTATACCATGTACTACGCTTTAAAATCGATTCTTCAATTTCGATTACTAAATCCAAGTTATGACACATGTCCTCATTGATTAAAAAATAGATTACTGAATCTTAGAAAGTCATTTAAACAAAAAGGTGAACACTGAACAAAAAAAAAATCAGGCCGACCAGGTAATGTTTATGGTCAGAAAATTTGTTTTCATTCGGGGAAAAAAAACATGATCAAACTTTTGGTCTTTTCAAAAATAATTCTTCCAAAATTGTATGGAACGCATTATATTGTTATTCAAGAAACAAGAAGAAGAACAAACTCAACTATTTTCAATTCAAAGGCCACCAGAATGGAGCAATACTCCCACTTTCCTTTCCCACTCTTTTTTTTTTTCTTAATTAAAACAAATTCAACATCATTCATGTACCGCAAAAAATGAAATGGTTGGGGCCATTCTACCTTTTCTCCTATATTTTTTTAATTTTTTTTTACTATACCTAGGGGAAGGAAAAATAGGGGGGAATCCAACCCTGACAATAGGGGCGGAGCTAGAGAGAAAGCTACGAGTTTAGAAGAATTCAGTAGCTCTGGTCAAAATCTGTAATTCTGTTAAGAAATTCACTTATTATGTATAATAACTTATCCAAAACCCAATAAGCTATATTTCTTAGAATTCAAAACATATAAACTCAAAATTCTAACTTTGACATTGTTCATCAATAAAATGAAAATTCAAATAGCCAACCAACCAGATTACTACAACTTATTTTTTTAGTTTACTACTATATATTACTATAGGGAGGGGAAAGTGGATGGAAAATATTACATATATTTTCTTTTGTCCCAAGCTCCTTCCCCTCTCTTCCCATTCAAATAAACATCTACAAAGAGCTTACAAAGAAAAAAAATAACAACACTAATAATAATTATGTGTGTGATGGAGGAAGGGCGGGGGACAATGCACATTATGTGTTACAAAATAATTTTGTCGAAAGTCAATGAAGCAAGAAAAAAGTAACAACATGTGACAAAACATGGATTATGCTGTTTCATTCTCAACACATCCAATTTAAGAGAAGATTAGCATCTATCATTGTGCTTTGCTGACAATTTCAAATAACAAATTATGACAATTCATCCCAATTTCATTCTTGTATTATTTGCAAAATTACGAAATGTTGGACGATATCTTTTGTGATGACCTAAGTACCCTTAAACGTTTTGGAGCTAATGGTACTATTACTTCGTTTTATTAAATAATAAGGAGGCATTTTGAATTATGCGACTACAAAATTGAATTTTACAAATTTCATTTCTTTATTAGTAGAAAGAGGCTGAAGGCTCTTGCAAATCCAAATTAAATAAATAGAAATATCAATACGATATCTCTAATAACCTGAAACTTTTAAAATCAGTTCATACACTTTAACATGATCTTAAGACAGACATAGATCCAAAGCTCGAGTCTCAACTGTCACGTACCAACAAAGATATTTTCACATATTTGGCCTAATTTACATTTTCGTTTAGATATTTCAATCAGCAAAATGATTCATCACACTTGAAAGTTGGAACAAGAACAATCTAATATTCCTGCATTTAATTCAAGTCCACTTTATTATTATTAATTTATTATCATATTTTTCTTTTCAAGCCGTCCTATACATTTATAGGTCCCAAAAGATATACAAACAGAGACTTTTTTTTTCTCCATTCGGCGTCCAGTACTCGCATTGGAGCCTGACTATTCCGGACTTACGTCATATAGGGCCCATTAAGGGAAAGGGCTCCCAAGAATTTTTTTTATATTCAGGATTCGAATTCGAGGCCTTTGATTAAGGGAGGAGCAGCCTTCTCTGCTACACCATATCCTTTGATGGTTACAAACAGAGACCTAAGCAAAGGAAGTCAAACAAAAGATTATTGCTTGATTTCAAGAACCACAAACAAAGTAAAAGTTTTGATTATTCTCAGTGATATTATCCTATTTTCCTGTTAAAAATATAACCTCACTCCTAGACTTAAAAGCTACTTTCCTTTATTTCATGACAGAAAGTGGTAGAGTATGTTTTCTTCTTTAATTCACTAGCTGTCCTATACCTCTATTGGTCCTAAAAGATATAAAAACAGAAACCTAGGCAAAAAGAAGTCATACTACACCTTATTGTTTGATTTCAAGAACCATACGCATCATGGATAAAAGTGATTGGATGGATGGGATTTCTCTATCTTTAATCATATGTCTCGGGTTTGAATCTTGGGAATGAAAAAATTCCCGATGAAAGCATTTCTCCTTAAATAAACCTTTCATAACATGAATCTAAATTAGTCGAATTATTGAGCTCTGAATATCAGATGGAAAAAAAAAACATATCCAAAGTAAAACATCTGCTTTTTCTCAGGGATATTACACTATCTAAAGTCCATGACTTTACAAAAAAATCCACTTTACCTTTAATCCCATGGCAAAACATTGGAGCTACTCAAAGCCACATCACATAGAAGGGCCCATTTGATAAATCTTACCAGAGTCCATTAATGAACTAATATAGCTTGTGAGACACACACAACAATTGACCATTTCAAATGACACAACACCTTTTCCTTTACATTAACTTCTTTTCATCACCCCACTATGTTGGGTTGACTTCATGCTAATGACTTTTTTCAAAACAAATTCTATTTTACATTTTTTTGTGGAAGTGGTGGTTAGAGGAGGGCAAAGAAAAATGAACTAAAAGTCTTAAATCAAGAATGGGCACATTTGATGGCCCATTGTTCCCCATTGCTTTGCTGGATTGAAAATTTTGTTCTCCCACTTAGTAATTATATGGTTGACTTCACACCTAACACCTATACTACCTAAAAAGAATGACAGAATTCGAAATATAAAGATAGGATGACCTAACTTTTTGTGTAAGTTTAAACATCGATTCTACAATTTTTTTTAAAAGTAAAATTTACATATTTAAGAGCTATATAAAGAAATATTATAAACTAAATAAAACGTACTCTCAACTTTTCATAATTGAAGATACTTAAAAAATGTTTGAAGGAACTTTAATCAATGAAAAATTTATTAGACTCTCCAAACAGTAACACCTTTACACAAAACTAGACCAAGGGTATCTATTTTTTTTTCTTCTTGTACTCTAAAAATCAGTTAACTATGACTTCAAATATTGCTTAAAGTATGATGATTGTTGGCTTATGCATAGACCCCCATGTAACCCCAAAAGTCTAGAACAAAATTAGCCAATTCAGAAATAGCCCTAACTGATCAATGTAAAGCCTTTCGCTATACTAACCCAAAATAGAGGGCTCATTCAAGGGCTTTTAACATATTTGGCCATTTGCCAAAATAATTACAATCACTAGTCAAATATACAAAATATATAAAGCAATTATGTATAAACTATGTATATCACAGGTTGCTATACCAAAAATATACCATTGTTTTGGCTATTATTTTGGTGAGCGGCAACAAATGTATATTTCTTGTATATTGATAATAAATATACAAAATATACACTATGCATTTTGTCTTAATGTGTGTGTGTATATATATATATATATCCCAATAAAGGTAGAAGATGTAGTAGAAGTAATGGGAAATAGAGGAATAAGACTAATAAAACCCATAAAAATAAATCCTGAAGAATATGCAGGGATGGAATGGAATCTAGAACATTTTAATAGAAAAAAGATTCTCACAAAGTAATCTCACCTAATGTACACTAATTCTAGGGGGGAGACATCTATACGTTTTACTAATTATAATTATACGCCACAAAAAGACATAGAAGAAGAAAGTACTTTTTAGACGAAAATGAAATTACGGAATCAAATTTTATGAATATAGAACTAATACAAGACGAGTTTGCGGTAGACATAGCTATAGAAGAAGCAAAAAGACTCCAAAAAGAGAACAAAAATATGCTTTTTAGATGTAAAGGGTGTAAGTTAGGAGAACTAACAATAAAAGAAACCATAAGTCATTTTAAATTATGTGAAGCTCGAACTGATAATTGGGGATATAGAATAGAACATATCTACCAAAAGAAATCAGACGAATTCGATAAAATATTAGAAGATATGCAATATAGTGATGACGAAATAGAGATAGACTCGATAATAAGTCAAAAAGAATTAATGGAATCTAGCGCGTCTAGTTCTAGTCCATTCCAAAGAACAACTGTTGGAGAACAATACACTGTAGATACTAGTACATGAAATGTAAAATGAAGAAGAGTTTTAGAACACGGAGAACCCTTAGACAATGTCAAATCATCGATTGAAAAGAATGCCTATAGAAGAACCTATTATTCTTCAAGGAGGTAATAAAGGTAAAATATTAAATATAGCAAAGACATGATCCACAAAGATGGAATTCAGTAATAGATCATTGGAAAGGAATAGTAGTAGCAGACTATATAAAAACATATAATGATACAGACGCAGAAACAATGCATAAATATTTACAAACTTTTTTAGGAGAATCAGCCAAAGCTTTATGGGAAGCTTATAAGGAAAATTTTCCAATGGAATTTCAACACTTAGTATCCATGGGAGCAAATCCATATAATTTTACTAATAAAATACATACTTTAATTACAGGGGAAGATCCAAATAGTGGATTATTAGTATTACAAAGAAATGCGGTAATAAAATTAGAACAACTAAGCATAAGTAGTTGGTTTCATATTAAGAAATTTTTAAATGATTATTTTTACTACTGTACTTGTAACGACTCGTTTGGTTGTTTAGCACTTTTGAACTTGTTTTCGCTAAAATACCCTTTTCGTAGTTTTAAAGGGTATTCTTGACTTGCGGGAATTGGTGGCACGGTGATTTAATTAGCGAGTACTTTTTTTTTTTGAAAAATATTTATTTAACATGTGTGAATAGTTTATTTATAGGAATATGAGTTTTACACATATAAGGCATAAGTTGGTAAATATAGTATTTGATGAAGTGGTTAATTTTTAAATAAAACAAAGCGATTAATTGAATAAGTGAATTAGGGAGGCTATTCGTAAAGAAGTGGGCCAAGCCCATTGCCTATTTTGAAACCACGTTATAGTGGTTGTGGGAATAAAATATCAAGGTAATTGATTTTCTTAATTTGTGAAAGAAAGAAGCAGTTAGTAGAAAACCTACTGGGCATAACAATAGACAGAAGACGAGCGAAGGAAATATATTTTCTTGGATCAATTTTTAGGGGTACATCAGCGTGGGCATCAGGTATGATAATACTTGATTTAAGTTTTATTATTATAAAAAGAAGGTAGAGGAATCATTGTATAATGATGAGTAATAATGACAGAAAGAATGAGGATTTGCTAAGAATTGAAAAAAATATAGAGCGAATGTTGCTATGTACAATTTTGGTTCTACTGTTTGGACTTTATGGAGGGAGTAATAAATTTGTTAGGTAGGTAGTAATGATGAGAATAAAGGAAAGTTATAGGTTAAAGCTTTACTACAATACTATTGTCACTGTTTTCATTCCATTCTTTCTTTTTTTATCCGGATGTTGACTCAATTTATTATTAATAATTATGGTAGTGGCTGGCAGTGGAAAGGACGAGTAGGTGGGAAATAATGGCAGCCCACTTTCGTCCTTCTTCCTCTATTTTAAATGCAATCTATGACTTTCTTATATATATATATATATATATATATATATATATATATATATATATATATATATATATATATATATAAAAAAAAAAAATTGAAAATTTCACACGTTTTCCTCCCTACATTGACTGCACAGTACGTCCTTTTCTTCTTCTTTATAGTGAATTCACGGATTGGGTTCAGCATTTTTGTCCGAGTTAAAACATTGGGGAAATTAAAGGTTTTGAGTCCTAGTCCTAGGGAAGAAGATTATGATTTGAGAGTCCATTTATGGATGAAATTGACTAATTTTCTGAATATAGGACCCTTAGGTTATGGGCAAAATGATTTTTAAAGAAAATTCTAGTTTTACCCTTCTGGGCTCGAGGTCACTTTTCGGGGTGCGTTTTTGGGTTTCGAATATAAGTATAGCAATATGGGTGTCCTTAGATTCGTATTCTAATATAAATCGCGTATTTGATAGATTTCGATCACTCAGAGGCTCTACGCAAAGGAAAGGCACTAGTTTGATCGTTTGTGGTACCCGCTCGGCATTGAGGTAGGTTATGGTCTACTTTAGTTAGACTCTGATTAGAGAATCGTATATAGTTGTAGAAAGTGATGGGAATAGCATGATAGGCCTTCGGGCATGAAGTGGAGGCGAATTCCAATTAAGTTGGTTAAATTTGTTATGTAGGCTTATCTTCATATGTGTTATTTTTTGTGATTATCACCTGTTTGTATCTCCGTCACATACTAGCTCACTCATCACATAAAAAGGAATGGTAATATTGATAATTGAACAGTGGATAGTAATATGATTTGTACTTGTTAATTTTATATTGGTGATATCGTTGAGATCGATATCATGCATGACATGCTTTCCATATTATTGTTGTGATGATTGGTGGGTGAGTGATTGAGAGACTCGAGGTCTTTGCCGGAGATTGAGAGGATGAAAAGACTCCGAGGTCTTTGCGGAGATTGAGAGTGATTGATAGCCTCACGTAGTTCTCGCCGAGAGCACGAGTGGTAAATGGACTTCGCGGGTCTCCCATGGGTCATGGCTTCGAGGCACCGCCCTAGTACGCGTGTACGAGAGTGGAGTGAGAGAGAGATGATCGTTGCATTGCATTCATTCACTCATATATTTGACCGATCATCTGAGTGAACTATATCCGTCTTGGTTGATTTCATGATTCCTTTACACTTTACTTATATATGATACGTGACCATACTGTTTTTCATGTGCTACTTGTTAGTTTCCACTTCTTCATGCGTTATCTAATCATTGTCGGCCTATGATGCTTACCGGTACTAGTGTTGTACGATACTACTCTTCGCACTTTTGTTAAGAGCGAGTACGATCCAGGTTTCGCTTCACACCCCGTGGGTCCGATACGCGAGGTGACATCTTTCGGGCAATTCGGGAGCTACTTGTCATCCGTGGCCCCCTGGACCTCCTCTATTTATTTCTGTTTTTGCATTCGACAGACAATATGTAACCTTCGGGCATTTTCAGACTTATATTTCATACTATGTTAGCGCTCTTGTACCCTTTGACCAGATTTTTGGGTTGTCGTGACATTTCTAGTTATGATAAGTATTTAAGACTTGATAACTTATTCTTATTTAATTTTTCGCTTATTTAACAGTTATTAGTAATGTTGTTCGCCTACTCGGAGGGATAGTGTAGGTGCCATCACGACTCGCGAATTGGGTCGTGACAGTACTATTAGTGGAAATGCGTTTGATCAAGAATTAAGTAAAAAATTATTTAATAAACTACCAGGAGCCTTAGGAAGAAAAATAGAAGATAGACGGAATAAGAGAGACGGAGTAGTGGAGAATCCTAATCTAAAATGGTCTATAGGACATAGAATGCAACATATAATGGATATACTACAAGAAAAATGTACCCATATGTCACACCCTTAATCCGATAGGGTGTGATGGGCACCCGCCCCTTACCTAGGGCCGAGCGAACCCGCTGACACTCGTGACACTCATAATCATATTGGGCCCTCATAACATAACATAACTACATAATGAAAGATTTTCGGAAAACAAACTTGCTTTTCATCTTTTTCAAATCAAGTAAGACCTGTAATCACACAAAACCCGTAAAATAATACATCACAATACATCGGCTTATGGAGCCGCTTACATAACTGATATACTACATACACGACACTGTCTGCAAAGTCTCTAACATGGAACATGAATCCATATCATAGTGCTCGGACTCGGCGGCCTCCGAGAAAATGGAGCTCGCCAATCCCGCCGAACATCATCTGCTAATATCTTCAACTCGTCACGGCGTACTCGCGCGGCATGAAACGCGGCCCCGAAGAAAGGGGGTCGATTTTAATATGTACCGAGTATGTAAAGCATGAAATGTAGTAAGCGGGATCACACCGAAGTAAAGAGTACGAAAAATCATAAGACTTGCCTTTTGAAAAGGTTTGTCACGCATATGCATATATCGGTAAGTAAAATCTTATCATAATCATATCGTCACATCATCGTACATATATGCCGCACCCGGCCCTCTAGTGAGGGACCTGTGAGTAAGGTCATATCATAATCGTATGCGTACGGATATACATATATACATACCGCACCCGGCCTACAGTCGAGGGGACTCGGTGAATAAGCGTGTCCGGCCCCGTTGAAGGTGATCTTGTGATGCCATCCCGGCCGCCATCCCCGTCTCATCACATCATCAAATCATCATATCATCATACACACATATATATAGCGTACCCGGCCCTCTAGTGAGGGACTCGGTGAACAATGCAGGGAGTTGCACGAATACGTACCCAGCCCGGGACTCGGTGAAAGACATATTGAGCTTGCACGAGCAGAGTAGTGAGAAACCATATGCACATATATCATCTCAAAGACTCGATGAGGTTAGATAGATTAAGTGAACTATCATTTGAAACTCGGAACGATAGTCGTATCAAATACCTCTCGGACATCACTTGAAACATGGCAAACCGAACTTTAGGAATCATAACTACGTGTCGGAATCATATACATAACAATCCTTATTTTCGGGCTTAGTAAATAATAATAATAATAATAATAATAATAATAATAACAATCACATTCGGGGGTCGGAATAATAAACATATTAGGTTCTTTCAAACAAACCGTTGGACTATACGAAGGAACGTCTCGGGGGCCCACGGATAAATCCCAAACTATTCCGAGCCCACCCATGGGATTTTAGTGTCACCATACGCTATGGAACCTCCTACGAGCATATCGAGGCGATCCGAGTCCTTTTGTGAAAGTTAGGGTCGTTCGTAGTTTCGGGGTTGTTTAGGAAACAAACTCTCTTTTGAAAACGAACTTTTATGCAACCTTTGAAATCCATTCATGCGAAAAACATAAAGATTATAATTTGAGCACATTAAGAATATGAATGTCAAGAAACACATATGATCATAATCATGCCTCGATCACAAGAGTAGAATTTCCTCGGGGTACGTGTCATAGCTTACTTTTCACTAAGACATGCCAAAGAAAGAAGGGTTAAGCTTACATACCTTAGCCGCTTCCTAATTTAATCCGAACTCAAGTCTCGACTCTCCAAGGTCTACACAACGTTAATAGATATCAAATGTTAGTCATAAACATCGAAGAATCCAATTCCAAGCCATTACTTTTTCTGCAAAAATTTCGGCAGCACTTCCCCTATAAATTGGGCATCCCCGAGAATTTAACTCGGCCAAATCATTATCAACAATACCAACAAACATAATAACAATATCAATAATCAATCCCAAACGCATTCTAATATTAATAGCTCCCTTCATATAATTCGACGACATTCATTTATATTCAATTCAACTTCATGCATTCAAACTAATATCAACGATCGCATATACAAATACCAATCCAAAGCCATTCAAACACGATTCAAGAACATTTCCAACAACCCGCACAATATTCCAACAATCCCTCCAATATGCCAAGCCACCCGAAACCACCAATTTCCATAGGGACATCAACAACACATTTCGTTCCTCCAAATTCACCAACGACACCAACAATCCACACATTTAACAACATTATTACCATAAATATAAGGAAGCATGTTAATTCACATTAGCCAGCAAACAGCCCGCACAATCACAACTCCAACCTTGAACCATTAAACCTTTATTTTACATCATAACATCCATAATGACATTAACCAAACACTAAATGAAATTTATTCATCATACCTACATTAAACCACATATACTCGGCCACACTACACACACCATACTTTCATGAATTTCGTTCATTCCAACATACTACAACATATACAAATCATCTATGAGAACATGTAAACAAGATTAAATCTCACCTTCTTCATTCAACTCCTTCCACACGGCTAGACTTGCACTTGCAAGAAAGAGTGCCTTGCTTGCTTCAACAACCACTCCATGTTGTAGAGGACCTCTTAATTAGTAGGAAAGCTAGAAGGAACCAATTTTTCTCCTTCAATTTTCCATGGACCAAGTTCAGCCATGGCATGGCCGAATGGCTCCCTTGGTTCTTTCTCAAAGTTTCTTGAATTTTCTTGAAATGGAAGTGATAAATGCTTGCCTTATTTGATCATTCCTCTCTCTCTCTCTCTATATATATATATTAACATGGCACATGACCATGCACATGGCCGGTCATGCCCCCCTCTTTTTTTCTCTTCTTTTTTTTTTTCCTTTTCTCCAAATTTCTCCAATTTTCTAGATTTTTCTCAAATTATAAAAGATGAATTCTTCCTTTGTCATCTTTGCCCACATGTATATATTTAGCCTACACAATTGTAAAATGAACACATGTGCCATTCCATGGCTTAAAAATATTGGCCAACCATGGGTGGGTCCCCCAGCCACTTGACTTCTCCAAGAATTCCTACATAATAATAGTTTCCAAATTCCAAGTTTGCCCTTAGTATTCCATGCCAATACTTTTATGCGACTTGTGCATTAAAACGGAATCGAAGATTACAAATCTCAACCTCGTCTCCACAATTATCTTGTCCTCAAATTTTCACGACTAGCTCGGAACGCCCCACGTACAAATTACGAGATATAACACCATATACAGATACAAAAACAGCCAAAACAAAATGAAATGAACTTTTGTAAAAGTGTGGTTTACACTGCTCAAAGCTATGATAAAGACAATTTTAAAAGAAAAATCATAAAAAATACATAACACATTATAATAGAAATTATCCTCAATATAATAGAAATAAATATTATCTTAGAAAATCAGCAACTAGAAAACCTTATTTAGACAGAAATAGGCATGTAAGAAAATATCGAACAGAAAGGAATTATAAAAATAAACTAGAATGCTTTACTTGTGGGAAGTGTAGAACACTTAGCAAATACATGTCCAAAAAGAATAAATAATAAGACAAGAAATTCTCAACTAATTGAAGGTTTTCAAGAAACATTAATAAATGTAGATGAATATATGTCAGATACGGAAAGTATATATTCTATAGTAAGTGTAGACACTGAAGAAAAAATCAAAACAGACTCGTCAGACTCAGAAGCAGAAGAATTAATCAATGAAATAGGATTAGAAAATCTAGACTTAGAAGCAATAGATAATTTAGCAAATATAGCGGAAGGCACTCAGTAACCATGAGTTCGAAAGAAATAAGGGATTGGACAGTAATGCATGTTTCTTTTGTAAATGGTATCCTCAGAGAACAAATGAGCTAAATGTAAAAATTGTTATATAGAAGGATGTACAATGTGTATAGAAAAAGAATTTAAAACAAAAATAAATAAAGAAGAAACCCATAAAAAAATTGAAGATCCGACTATTAATCTAAGAATGATAACATTAGAAACAAGAATAAATGAATTAGAAACTAGATTATGTAAACTGGAAAAAGGAAAACAAAAAGAAGTAGATAATGAAAATGAAGAAATAAGATTATCGAATATACAACCAATAATGAGACCATTAAGAATAATACCAGAAGATTCTCAAGCTGAATTAATGAGTATAGAAGATCATGAAGCATTAGTATGTAATGAAGATAAAAAATTAGGAACAATAAAAATACTTGCAAGAATTAAAATAGATGATTATGAGATAGAAACATTAGCATTAGTAGATTCAGGGTGCGCTGAAGTTACATAATAAATAAAAGAATAGTTCCACCTAATTTAATAAAAATTCTAGAAAAACCAATTTGCAGCCATGCAAATGGATGGAACACATAACATATATAGACATTATGTTCATAAGGCCTATATTAGCTTTATAAATACATGTTCAGAATTTTACAAACCAATCTATAAAATGGACAAGATATGGGTAAGAGACCTTAATATAATGTAGATTTTGTCATAGGATTAGACTTTATGTTACATAATAATGGCAGCTATATGATTACAAGAGATGGAGTAATTTTTAAAAAAAATATTACTCATACACCAGTACAAGTTCTTAAGACTGAAACTAGAATCCGTCATAAGAAGATCCCTACCACAGACCGAATCAACCTGCAAAAGAAAGAAGATAGTTGTTGTAAAGAGTGTCAAGAAAATAATACATGTTGTAAAGATAAGCCAGAAATAAAAAATTTAACTCTAGAAGAAGAAGAAATTCTAGGAGAAGAGGATTCGTTAGAAAAAAATTATACTTTAATAGATATAGAAACAGAGTTATATAATTTTAAAACAGGAATAGAAAGAATAGGAGTAATAAAGAATCAAAAAGACCTAGATAATATAATAAAAATACTAGATGAAATAGAAATTATAGGAGAAAAATCATTAAAACATTGGAAAAATGATAGGATTGTATGTAAATTAGTTATAATAAATCCAGACTATATAATTAAAACAACTTCGATTGAAGCAACAAATCAAGATGTAGAAGATTTTAAAGTACAAATAAAAGAACTATTGGATTTAGGAGTAATACGGAGATCTACTTCTAAACATAGATCTGCAGCATTTATGGTAAGAAATCATAGCGAAATAGTAAGAGGAAAAGCGAGAATGGTAATAAACTATAAAAGACTTAATGATAATACTAGGACAGATGGATATAAGTTACCAGACAAAACCGAATTAATAAATAGAATACAAAGAAAGAAAATGTTTAGTAAATTTGATTGTAAATCAGGATATTGGCAGGTACGAATGCATGAAGAAAGTATAGAATGATCGCATTCAATTGCCCCGAAGGACATTTCGAATGGTTAGTAATGCCATTTGGATTAAAGACTGACTCCGTCAATTTTTCAAAGAAAAATGGATAGTATATTTGGAGAACACAAAAGGTTTGTATTAGTATATGTAGATGATATACTAGTATTTAGTAGAGATATTAAAGAACACTTAGGACACCTACAAACGGTATTTAGATTATTTGTAGAAAATGGAATAATAATTAGTAAGAAAAAAGTAGAATTATGTAAAAATTATATAAACTTTCAGGAGTAGTACTAGGAGAGGGTAAAATAAAGTTACAACCTCATATAGCCAAAAAAGCTTTGGAAATGCAAGATAAGTTAGACAATGTTAAAGAATTACAATTTTTTTTAGGAATAATCAATTATGCTAGAAATTTTATAAAAGATTTAGGAAAAATAGCAGGACCATTGTATTCAAAGACTAGATCTAATGGTCAAAAACACTTTAATACTAAAGACATTAAATTAGTACAAAAAATTAAAGAAAAAATAAAAAACATTCCCGATTTAAACATGCCTCTAGAAACAGACTATTTAATTATAGAAACAAACCGTAGTTTTAAAGGATGGGGAGCAGTACTAAAAGCAAAACCCAATAAATATAGTAATAAAAATGAAGAAAAGATATGTGCTTATCAAAGTGGTAATATAAGGAAAAAGGAAATATGAGTAGTATAGATGCAGAGATTTTAGTCAGAATATATGGATTAAAATAGCTTTAGACTATATATCCCGAATAAACCAAATACTAGTTAGTTAGCATCATATTATAGTTAAATTCTATCAAAAGATAAATGATAAAAATAGTAGTAGAAGACGATGGCTAAATTTCTTAGATACCATTTCAATTTATAATTTAAAATTTGAACATATAAAAGGAAAAGATAATAATTTAGCAGACCAATTAAGTAGACTAAAGATTACTGCTAACTGATTTTCTATTTGAACAGCATGAGACCTTCCAGTTCTCAGACAGCAGACAAGGGGAAAGGCATAGCCTCAACCCAAGACACATACAGACAGACAGTATTAGGTAACCTTCATTTTAGACCTACATCTTTATTAGAGAGAAATACTATGGAAAGAATACAATTTGGAGCCAATAATCTAGTAGCTTTTCCACCATCAAATTGGACTTTTAAAGTATTACCAGAATATGTAATAGACAGACAACAAAGATGCTTAGTAGATAATCTATGGATCTCGCATAATAGAAAGGATGCTTAACATTTTGTAGCTACTATAAATTCTCTTTGTCAGTATTTTACAGATCAAAATTTAGACAAAAAATTTAAATTTTATGTTGTAGTGCATACTAAAACTAATGGTGTTTTTCAAACTTGGCTAGAAGTTGTAGACTCTATTAAAGACATAAGAAAACCTCTTTTTAAAGGATTTAATGATTTTACTGAGGCATTAGACTATGCTAGAGGAATGTTGGGTCCAAATTACTATATTTCTCCAGCTCTTAGACAAAATCCCTCAGTACAACGTACAAAAAGACACAGACAAGATAATTTTTTGTGATCACTGTTCTACTATGACTGAAGTGGTCAAGAGATTAAACCAGCAGAAAGAGACATTGATTCAAGAAAAAATGAAACTCTTGGATCAAGTGAAGACATTAGAACAAAGACTACAAGCAGTTAAATTCGAGTTAGTGCAATCACAGAGTTCTCCATCTCCCATAAAAATGGATGAGACGGGTGTGCATTCCCAACGAATGCAATGCTACCCCTTGTATCGGGTAAGGATACAGCTAATCCGGTTCAAACGGTAGCCGGTAAAGACTCATCAAATCCATTGATGGCTGTCACTTTGCTAAAAAGTGAAGATGAGGGATGTTCATCTCTCCAAACAAGACGGAGACTACCAAAGACACTTATGCAAGGAGCAACTTCTACAAAGAAAAGCATACTTGCAAAAAAGAAAAAGAATGAAAAAATAGAAAATATAGTAAAAGAGACACTAGAAAAAAATTTCCAGACAAAAGAACAAGATAAACATAAAGTTAAAAATCCCAATCCAGAATTATACCAGTCCATAGTTCAGATTTCAAAGGAGATGATATTAATTTCCAGGACAGTGCATTTCAAGACTCTCAAGATCTAAATGATGTAGACTCGGAGTTTTAATTCAATTGCTCTACACAATCTAGACACTTAGATCAGTTAATGGAGAAAATAATAGAACCTAAGTAAAAAGAGACGGTTGAAGACATTGGTTGAAAACAATAAGCCTAGCAAGAAGACAAAATAAAAAAAGGTGATACAGAGAACAAAGATAGAAAGACATTTCAGAAAGGAAAATGAAAGGAAAAAGAAGCCAAAGACAATGACATTTGAAGACTTTAGTGGCATCATCTTTCAGAAAGAAAAAAGAAGACAAGACAATGACATTAGAAAAGGAAGACTTTTGGTGGAAATCTGACAAGGACATCTCAGAAAAAGAAGACCAGACTTTATTAAAGTAGCTTTAATAAAGTAGTAGCTTTAATAAAGTAATGGGACAGCTCAGCAAACGGACAAAATTATAAAGTATCTTTTGAAAAGTTTCACGTGACGATGGGGCCCCAAGAGCACCCGGCTGAACTCAAAAGATTCTTCACAAATTTGAAGTCCGCAGTTGAAGTCCGCCAGACTCCTATAAATAGCAGCGTTTGTGGAGAAGCAAATCATCGAGAAAAAGAGAACTTCTGACACTTCTCTCAAAAAACATCTCCATATTCCTCTTCCCTTTCATAATGCCCCAACTCCTTTTTCTAGTAAAACCTTTTGTAATATAACTTCTTTGTAAAATAGTATTAAGCATTCAAGTAATTTTCTATTAGTGTGAAGTAGTTTTCGGGTTCCCTGAAAGGGAAACCTCTCTCCATCTTCAAGTCATGTATGTTTTTATCTATGTTTTATGTACTAATCTCCCTACTATATAAATTATTCTATGTTTAATTAAAGTATTATGTTGATAATGTTTGAGTGATTACTTACTTATTATTATGAATCTATTACTCTTAGTATATGGTTATTCTTTTAATTTCTTAATATACTCGATGGATTAATCGATGAAATTCAGTGTGTTTGAAAGGCCGTTTTAATGTCCAAATGATAAGGACGATGTTGGCCTTGGTAACTTAGTGTGGTTAAAGAAGAGGGATATTAAGAACCAAGATTAAGAGAAAGAGATGAACAGTGTAATAAGATTCATAACTGAACAGAGTTAAAAAAAAAAAAAAAAGTAAAAATTGGGAGAATAGACAGGAAATAAGAAATACACCTACATGATAAGAGGAATCAAGGGGTGAGGGAGTACCGAGTAGGATTGTTTAAAATATTAGCAAAAAACCACACAATATTGCTAGCCATATTTATATTTCTATCGAAACAAAAAATATAACCCCCCTATCACTTTGGTATCAGAGCAAGAAGATTTTTGGACCTAAACCTATATCTTAAACCTATATTTTAGACAACATTTTATGAGAAGACCATTTTCTGCTAGACTAAAAAGACGAACTGCTATACCTGTTTATAGACAAGATTATATGAGACAACATAGTTTTACTCAATATATAAGTTATAATTATCGTATGATATATTTCACCTAAAAAGACTTAAAAATCTTAGACAAACAAGAAAGTTTTTAACTGAATACAGTAGATACATAGACATAGTCCATCGCTGAGACTTACATAATAATATAACAATACTAAGTTTAAGAAATAATCTTAATTGGGAAATATTTTTCATCAACGATGAGATAGTTAGAGCTGAAGATCGTATTAGACATCTAGAGCAAAAAGTAAAATTTATCCCCTTAGGGTAATGCAAGATAATTATTTAGAGGTAAAACAAGAAAAACTATATCAGGAATATATCAGACTAAGTAATACTAAAGAGAATCGCTAAGATTACAAGAATTAATAGATATAATATCGTGTTTAGAATATAAATTATTAGGACATATAAGATCTAGGAAATACTCTCAAAAAACGGTACAAAACGATTTAAGCCATATTAGTTATTTTTATGAGAAACCGCCCTTTGTTAGACAAATAGCTATAAACCATTGATATTTATATAAAGATATAGAGAAAAGAAGAGAATATAGAAAAGTCGAAAAAGCCCTAAGTTCATATTTAGAAATAATAAATACAGAAACTTTGTCATCCCTAATAGAAAATAGATTGTTACAAAGCCAAATTAACGAAGATACTATTTCGGCTATAACTTGGGAATTACAAGGCATAAGAGAAGATATAAACCGACTTACAGACAATATAGAATATCAAAAGAAAATTTGTAAAATAAGAATTCCTTTAGGATAATAAACAAATTTTGATAAAATAGATACACTAAAGAATCTAGAATATTTAGACTTAAGAATATACCCAGAAAAGAAATATAGAGCATTAAAAGATCATAGTATTATAAAGTGTAATTTTAATAACGGAGAACATATATTACATAGTGAAGACAAACAATTTAATACACTAGTTGATTTAGTCATAAATTTTAGCGAAAAGACTCAAGAAAATAATAAAGATATTACTAGAATATTAGAAGTCATAGAAGTTTCTCAAACTAATCAAAAGAAGAAGCTAGAAAAATTCGAGCAGAATTTTGATTACTTAAAAACGCAAGAATTAGAATTAGAAAGAAAAATTCAAATTTTAATTAACAAATCGAATTTAGAAAAATCTCCCATAAAGACTGAAATAGAAAAGTTAATTAAGGCTATTCTAGAAAAGCCTAAAGAAATAGAAATAAAAACAAACCACATAATAACACAAACGACACAACAAATAGAAAAACTAAATAGCGATATTAAAGATTTGAAAAAGACATTAGAGGAACTTAAAGAAATTACTCTTTCATGAATAAATTAACTATAGTTCAACAAGAAGCCTCAAAGTTAATAGAAAAATCTATATCTTTACCACAAGACTATATAGACTATATACCTAACGCTAAATCTGATCAAATAGTACTAAAACAAAATATTACTATACTTTCTTTATTATTGGAAATAACTAAGAATGTAGAGCAGGCAAGGCTAGAAATAATAAGCGAGCACTTAAGAGTAATCATTGAAAAACAAAAAGAGAAAAATATAGAAACCCCAAAGAATAAAGAAGTTGAGGAACTAATAGAACAATTGAATAAGGTTGAAATAACACCTCAGAAAGAAAAAGTTAAAGTAATTAGAAAACCACAAAAATGGACTTTCTTTCAATTAGACCAAGAAACGAAGGAGGACCAAAAAGGCAAGGACAAGAAAGACCCAGAGTAAGTTTTTCAGACAATAGAATAGGTAAGTTTTTCAGACAATAGAATAGGTAATAATCTTTTATCAAGAATTCTAAATAGGAGAAGACCAGAAGAAAACAATCAACAGCTAAGTGAGGTAATAGACGTAGATAGAGATATACAAATTTTCCAACAAAACCAATTAAAACTATTAAATCCAAAAACTTTATACAATATAGGACAGTTCTCAAGTACAGCACAATTATATATATATATATATATAATTGTAATTATTTTTGTCCAGATTCAAGCTAATAGGCCTAACAAAGGAAGTCGCTCCCCACAAAGTTTTCCATTCTCATGACCCGAAACATATGATTAACAGAGCAAGAATCCCAATCATTCAATCACGTCCCTTGAGTGAGAAACCTATTTTAATATTCGATAAAAGCTTATTGTAGTTGAGTTGCATCCAACACCCACACCCCACCCACCTTCCAACCCGGCTCACTAACTGTAATAGACTTGGAATAGATGTGAAAAGAGAGAGAGGAGCTTAGGTAAAAGCATCACATACTCTACTTGCATGAAAACTGGTGTTTGCTTATCATGCTTGGTTTACAAATTATAGAATTTCTAAATTGGACTAGTAATCCAAATGGTATGATTGCGTTTCAAATATGTCATCAATCCTCTTTTTGGTACCCACTCCGTCCCAATTTACGTGATAGAATTTGACTAGGCACGGAGTTAAATAAAGGAAGATTTTTAAAATTTGTGGTCTAGAATAAATTATAGATATTTGTGTGACCGTAAATCATTCCATTAAGGGTAAATCGAAAAGTCTAAAGTTAAATTATTTCTAAACATAGAAATGTATCATTCATTTTGAGACAGACTAAAAAGAAAAATGCATCACATAAATTGAGAAAGCGAGTAATGCATTACTCCAGTTGCTTTAAGCTTCAATCTTCAAATGATAAAAAGGATTAAACAAAAATCTTTGCACCCTTTACATGATCCAAAAAAGGTGAATAAAAGAATAAAAAGCTAAGCTATCAAATATAACAGTGTAAACTATATAAGTGAACCCTATTTTACCAGTTGAATTGGTTCCGTAGCCCTTTACAAATTTGTTTAATGTCTTTTGTCTTCTTTCTAAAAGATCTTCAAATAACACAAAACAAATCTATCCAGGATCATTTTTTTCTATTTAAATTGTAAAAAGTTAAGTCGACCCATTTCCCCACAAAGGAATTATAATTTGAACCCAAGATCCACTCAACTTAGGCACAATCAACAATAACTGATACCTCAATATCATGCCTTTCCAAACTCTGAGGTGAGTGTACTTCATAGACCCTATAAATTACTGCAGAATCTAGGCTTCAGTAAATATCAAAAAGATGAAAAGGAAAATCCATTAACTGAAAAGTAGAAAGCGGAGCTTCTATCAGATATAGAAAACTAAGGAGATATTGCCCTGTTCTCTCAGAAAATCAAAAATATCCCTTGTGTCTCAATGATATTCCGCGATCAAGACAATTGAAAGTTGTCACAAGCAAACTATACATTCACTGAGACCTTCTAGCAGGCATATAACTCGTGACATAGTTTCCATTTTACCTGCACATTTTACCTTCCATCACTCGGACTCTCGAATACGCTTCGACAAATTTTTAGAAGTCCTGCATTTTTATGGTACACATACCACTTTAAAGAACAATCAAATGAAAGATTAGGCATGAGAAGCTCCTTGTTTACTGTCATTAACGAGCGCGCCAACTGTTTTGAACCAACGCATAAGATTCCGATGGTCCTTCACATAGAGCCAAGCTTGTAGAAATGGAAAGAGGCTTTCGTTAATTCCTCGCTCTTCAATGAAGCTGTGCAGTGCATCTCTTATTTTCTCATCAATATCTCTGCATTTGCAATAAAATAAATCAGAAGTGGTTCCACTTTACGAAGTTTTGCAAGTCTAAGTCGCCGCAAAAAAAACCACAGTTCACAACAAAATGCCCTCACCACTAGACCTTTTTTATTCATGAATAATAGCATGCACAAATAAATACATCAAAGAGTAGAGTCAGCTTGTTTAAGAACAACGAAACAATATGGAAACAAAAGTCGATTGCACACAAAATCCAAAAGAGAAGAAGCCCTTGTGGAACTGGAACAGTATCTTCTTTTTGATAAATCAGAAACTGGAATAATATCAGCTATTAACTACTGGAGATAAGCACTAAAACAGCAAGATAATTAAATTCCCATTCCAGTTCATCCAAACAGTTCGCTTAAAAAGGGAAAGGAAAAACAGTTATCCTTCATTGACAGCATACAAATGTGCACGTTGAAAAGATGGGTTTTAGCAAACGACATTTTCAGCTACCAAAACTTCTCAGTGTAAACAACTTCAGGTGTCTATACGATCCTTGTTCACAAACTGTGATTCCATTGCTCCACAAAGAATCTCTAGAGAAGTAAATAATTCATTTAACAGAAGTCCCACCCCAAAAACACATAAAACCAGAAACGACCAAATTCCGATTCATCCTAGGTTGATAGATATCTCACTCTTCCAACATAAGCCAAGGCGGTTATCATCTTACCCAGTTAACTCTTTTACTCCTACTTATTCTCTCTCCCTAACTCGATTCAAAATTATTAAAGATATCAGCATCATGCACTGCTTATAATTTGGATCTTTCAAATAATCACAACCAATTAACAAGCTTAAAAAAAAAAAAACCTACAATGTAAAGTTTAGCTACATTTCTGAACACGTCTACGCTGAAGTTTGGCGTATGCTAGGAAAACCCCCAGAACAGCCAGAAAGAAGAGATCCCATAAACAACATATAGTGACATTTCATGTCATCACTGGCCATAAAAAAACTTGCTTTCTTCTGGTTCATCTAATACACCTCTGCAAACGGAGCGCCCGACGAGCTCATAACTACTCATATCATCAAAATGCTTCACGACGCATCAGAGTTCAGGATTGTTCACATCCAATCAACTTAGGACATATTCACACTGTACCAGGACTAAGACAGATACTATTTGGCCAAGAATAGTCTTTTTTTTAGTGGATAAGGTACTTCGCCAAGAATAGCTTTACTACCTATAAGCTTTTCAGGTCACCTATATATTAAGGAGCCTCCGGTACCTTATTAAAAAAAAAAAAAAAGACAACACTTAAGGAGCCTTCGGTGCTCACGCTTCTGCCTCAAAGATATCTTAAAGGCCAAGTAACCCTTAAGTTACCATTTTCCATTATTGACTTTCACCCATAAACTCTGCCCGAGGTGGCTCGCCCTGGTGCTTAGACGAAAAGATTTTTGAATCACTTTCATGATCTGAATGCTAGGGAGATAAATGGTGTAGCTGCATCACTTATCTCTACAAGAAACTAGTCCATAATTTTCTCATTATCCGGATGGAAAGATATGGGATCGCAAGGTTATAAATTTCTTTTGCAAATTGGCATGTCATTGTGATGCTAGAGACAAATGGAAGAAGAGACCATCTTTTATTTCATAATGGCAAAGCTATAACAGTTCCAGATACAGAATTATGTCCTTCATAACCTGTAGGTCAGTTCAGGCTATTTTAAAGGAAAAGTAAACTATTTACCTAAATAAATGAATAAATGAATACATGGATGAGGCAAGATGTCTATCGGCGAGGAACTGTGGATATGAGAAGCAAACCTAAATCAACAGTTATGTATTATAAAGTTCCCCTTCAGTTACATAGCAAGTCAACAGCAATGTCCAACTAATAAAATGTGCCATTATTTTTTTCCGGTTGTGTGCTTAAAAGTTTTGATTATACTATCAAATATGGGACTCGATGAAAAAACTACTCACTTTTGTATCAATTGGTGTCTCACTAAACTATGATGCTTAAACTCTGACTATTGTTCAAATCCAATCATCTTTTCTACAGAAGAAATGAATAAACAACTAGGTCATGATGTCTGATGGGGCGAAATATAGCAGACAATCAAACACAGTTTTATTGGAGGACTTACTGAAAAACTGGGCCACTGTATTTGGTTGGAACAGCAAGAAACCCGCTAGACTCATCCTTTGGTCTCAATGAGACTGAGTGTATTCCTAAAGCATCTGGATATAGCCCGCAAAGAAAATGCAGAGATTCCTTCTGTCCTGGCTTTGAAATGTCAACATGTAGAAAAAGCTGATTAATACCATCCTCCTCCTCATCTCCAGCACCTCCAGGAATAATGTTGGCCAACCGCATGACAGAGATACCGATTTCCTCATTTCCATGTGTTCGTCTTAGAACAGGACCACCATGATCAAGTGCCCCCTTGACGACAGTGAATGGATTAGGAGGGCTAACTTTCTGTCAAACACCCAAAGATGGGAAAAGAAAATCAAAAATCATATAAACAAGAGTAGTCAAAACTAGCAGCAATTCATTTCCAGGCATTGAATGACAAGACATTGCTTCAGATTTGAGTATCAAGACTTTCATTACAAGCGTTAGATGTGGGTGTCATCATCTACAGAAGCTATCACTTTGAACAGTAAGGAATCTATTTTGTTGTTCAAATCTTCGACAACATTTAAAAACCATTGTTCAACTATTTGACAACATTAAACACCCAAAAGCTCTGCCCAGCCTCTCTATCTCTCCAAGTGATGGAAGAGCAGAGGCCTTTGGTCTCCCCTCCAGTCAAGAATTGGGACAGCAGAATCACTGGCTAATATGCCTTTCTCTTGTGCCTTTCTTTGTCCATGGTTCGATATTCTGGTGTCCTGGGCGTAGAGGAACCACACCCATCCATCCCGAACTTGGTGGTTAAACTCTATTGCGGTGATAATACCATAGGGGAGGTCCTGTGAGAAAATAGCTCAACGCCAGTATGATAGAAAGCTTAACACCTCTCATTCTTATGACTTTTTCACGGAAAAAAAATGAAAAATCAAAAGGTTGATTTTATTCAAAACCCAATTGTGACTTCCCCTCTCTCCCACTTCACACCTCGGAATGCACCCTTCTTATAGAGATAAACGCGCTTTCACATTTTAACTCGAGATGGCTGGGGAGATGAAAGGTTCCTGTTTTAGGGTACTCTCGGGAACAGATCCAGTGGGGACAAGGTCGGGCCTGTAGCTGCTCAGAGGATCAATATCCTCAAATTTCAATGATTATTCCTTTTCATTTTTCGTCTTTGGGTGTTTCGTAATACCTCTTAGACGATGTTTCTCAAGGTACAAGTGTTTCATAATGCATCTTAGACGATGTTTCTCAAGGTACAAGAACCTTACACTACAACAAAGGACATGGTTTACATTTTTCCATTACAAAATTCTCTTCCTATATCAATCCTGCATAATTATCTATTTCAATCACTTTACTCACCACCACTACCTACAATTATTATTGCTAAAGTGCATTCACCTTGCATGCATATCATTTTTTTAATCAAGTAAAAGATTTCATTGATAATAACAAGGCCAACTTGGCGGTATACAAGAGATATACCAAAAAAGGAGAGACCTACATAATATGGTTCTCCCCAAAAGACACCCAATCCTCTCTGCAAACAGGAACTACATGGGTGCACCAAAAGAATATAAGGGATCAGAGACTACTCCTCAATTGAGCAAAGCTCATTTCCACCCCTTCAAAAACTCTCCTATTTATCTCCTTCCAAATGACCCACATTAACGTTAGCAAGAGGAGTAACATTCCAAGCCTTGCACCTTCTTCTTCTAGCTCCACTCTTCCAGCTGAACATCAACTCCTTCACGGATCTTGGCATTGCCCAAGAAACGCCAAACCATCTAATGATATCCCACCATAGTTCGGTGTCCACTTAACCCATGCTGCACCATTGTGCTTGTTACCTTCTTCACTCACTCAAGAATTATTCAAGTATCTATAAACCCCGGCCCAAAAGAAAAAACAAAAAGAAGCAATACTCTCCTTTGAGCTATCATCATCCATAGTTTCGGTTACGGGTTCACATAAACCTAGCAACTGTTGCCCATACTCTGTATATATGTTTATAAATTGCCTAACCAACTATAAATATTGACTGTTAACTCGAAGTCGTGGTAGAAACTCATACACTTCAAATCTTGGATCTGCCGCTGATGGTAAGGACCCTCTACCTTCCATCATAAGGTTGGGAGTTTGAGTCACCCAATGCAACTATTGGGTTTCTGGGTAGCGGGTTTTTGTTGGGGGGGAGGGGGTAGGTAGGTAGGTAGGTTCACCATTTCACAAAAAGTAATTACTCCCTCCATCCATCCCAATTTATGTGTCTTGCTTTCCTTTTTGGTCTGTCCCAAGAAGATTGCATCTTTCTATATTTAATAAGTTTTCCAATTCCACACATTCTACATGACAAGTTAAAGACCACAAGATTTAAAGGACTACACACGTCTTTAATTTAAGACCACGGTCTCTCTTTATTTCTTAAACTCCATGCCAAGTCAAAACCAGACAAACAAATTGAAATGGAGGGAGTAATTAAAAAAGTACCACAAACAACAGATACACATGCACAATGGAAGCAGTGACCTTCATAGACATAAAAGATTCAATTCCAACCGAATTTCACTTAAATATACACACCCGATATGAACTTTGGGTTAATAGGTTCACCATATCACAAAGAACAATAAAGAAGAGCGAATACACACACACACACACTCTCTATGTGACACACACATTACACAATGGCAGAAGTTACCCTCAAACACATAAAAGATTCAGACTTTAACCAAATTTCAGTTAAATACACACACACATACACAATGGTAGCCGTGACCTTCATACACACAAAAGATTCAGACTCTAATCAAATTTCACTTAAACACACACACACACACAAACAATAGCAGCAGTGACCCCCAAACACATAAAAGATTCGAACTTTAACCAAATTTCAGTCAAATACACACACACACACAATGGCAGAAGTGACCTTCATACACAAAAAAGATTCAAACTTTAACCAAATTACAGTTAATACACACACACCCATATGAACTATGGGGTAGTAGGTTCACCACAAAGAACAATAAAGAAGAGCCAACACACACACACACAATGGCAGAAGTGACCTTCATGCACATAAAAGATCGAACTTTAACGGAAATTCACACACACACACACATACACAATGGCAGAACTGACCTTCATACACATAAAAGATTCAAACTTTAACCAAATTACAGTTAAATATAGACACACCCATAGGTAAAAAGAAAGAAGAAAAAGGGGGTTACCGGAGGAGGCGTCATTTTGGAGACTTCAAGATAATGATCTTTAAGGGACCGTAGTATTATACTGTTCACTGCTGACGATACACTTGAAGACGAGCGCCGACATGCTATTGTGCGCCATGGCTGATGCTGTTGCTGTAGTGCGCTTCCGGCGCATGCTAGAGCCTTCCGTAACATTTTCCCCCCCTTTTTTGTTACTCCTTTGTTTTCAGTGCTCTTTAGTGGTCTGAGTAGTGGCGAATGCCCATATTCTCTTTTTGCCCTTGTTGAAAATTGGGTAAGGTGGGTAAGGTTAATTACTTTAGTTTACAACAATATATTTGGTGAAAAAATACTAAATAGGTACAGTATATAAATGGCATAATATATAAACAGCCCCTTAAAATTGGCTTCAGCCGGCAGGTAAACATTCTAACTTTAGGAATGCACTAATACATACCTCAACTTGTCCCCACTGTGTCTCGTGGACATTCGATGCTGACATGATACATAAATTTTGGAGGTATTTAAATGATCATTTTGTAAGTTGGAGTGTTCAACCGACACAGTGGAGATGAGTTGAGGTGTCTAGGGACCTATTCGGCCATAAGAATTATTCATTTTTTTCCGAAAAACTTTTTCAATTTTTTCAAAAATTAGTGTTTGGCCATTAAAATTCCAAATACAACTTCAAGTTGTATTTGAAATTTGAAAAACAAGTACATTTCAACCAAAAAAAAAATACTATTTGCAAAAACTATGGCTAAACACAACTCCAACTCCAAAATTTCAAAAAAAGTGAAAAAAAATTTGGTTTCTATGTCCAAACGCGTGCATTCTCAAAGTTGAAGTGTTTAGTTGCCAGCTGAGGTCAAATTTGAATATCTGTTTATGTATTATGCCTATATAAATATTAGAACCCCACACTTAGGGGTGGTTTGGTAATTTGTTAGAGTTACGCAAGTATTGCAAGAAATAGTTATGTAGGATTTAGTTATTCATGGAGTATTTGTTATTCCATTTTTTATTCTACATAAAATAATAGTACATAAATTCAGGGGCGAATTTATGCATAAATTTTGAGTCACGTGAACACATAGTCACTCGACTAAACTCGATATATTATGTGTATAATTCTGAAAATATATTTAATATTAACTAAAGAAACACATGGTCAAAATAGGCTGAGTGGAGCACTAGGTAGAGGCTATGTTTACATCCTCAAGATCACGGGTTCAATCCCCAGCTCCTGCACATTTTTGCTATTATTTTCTAAAGCTGCCTTTTGACCTTCCTTTTTATATTATTAACGAAGTAAAAAACGTGTTTTAATTTTATATTGCATCAGATGACTTTTCTTTCCTTTATTTCTAATTATACCAAGTCTCAAAAAGCAAAAAAAAAAAAAAAAAAAACTTCATGGGATAATCTATAACGAGAAATCGATGTCACTATAAAATTTTATATCTTATAGCAATGGTGAACCCATCCTCATGAAATCCTAGATTCGCCTCTACATAAATTCCCTCATAACTTATACATATATTAGTTATGTAATTTCTAAATTGCAAACCAAATACCGTAATGATATTATATAGATGAAAAATTTACCTCCTAACTAGCTACCAAACATGATATCACTTATGCATGATTTAGTACCTACATAACTCATCTCCAAAGCAGATGGTGATTTTTAGGATGGTTTTCACGGAAAAAAAAAAAAAAAAAACTCTCCCGTACATGATGTTAGCATGAAAATAGTAGATCTCTTACACTAAATTTTATCACTTAATGATAATTTCTTAATTTCTTAATTTGTCACTTGTGCTCCTTTGCTTCATTGGGTGGATAGCAGCCAAAATTCCCACCTTATTACCTCAGTTTTTGGCTTCGAACTGTGAATAGTTTGTTTTTGCAAATTCGTTATTATCTCTTAGTGTTTAGCTGCGTGATAAAATATCACTATGACCATACAAAGTGTAAGGATATGAAGATGTCTTTCGGTAATAATTCGGCATTTAGGTTAATAATAAATGTTAATTGATGCAATTGATACAGAGAAGATAAGGACTATCTGTAGTGAGAATTGAGTACGACTCCTACACAAACGAAATCATTTTTATCCAGTTGGTGGAAAATATATCATAAGTGAAAAAGATGTCCAAAATTTAATGTAAGCAAACACTAGAAATACTTCCAATAAGAGAACATTTTCCGACGTATCAACCTTTCGATTTTTTGTTTTATTAATCTTAAGACAATTGGGATGGATGTTTCTCTTGATCAATTTACCAGTGGATTCATCGAAAGAGATGTTTAGAGGCACAACCATTTCCCTCCTATTATACATGTAGAAGTACAAAAAGCAAAGTTGACTAAACAATTTGGTGAACTAAGACAAACCTTCATGGCCCTACCCGTACAATACAATCATTCATGTCTTTGTGTAAAAACTGTAAACAAAATTGTGACCTTTGATTGCTGTGCTATAATCAAATGATTTAGTCGTCTCCTGCCACTCGATATTCTAACCAACAAATCGAAGATCTTTGCTTAATGTCCTCATTTCCTTTTGTGTTTGTTTCTATTAATTTTCACAATCTTCCGACCTGATTTGTCAGGGCCACTGCTACCCAACGAAAAGCTCCCTCCACCACCAAATTCTAGATTGTTTGATGCTGCAAATGGAGAAGAATTCTGAGGAGCAGGCTGAACTAGACTGCTTGCTGCAAATGGATTAGGATTTTGGGGACCAGCCTGACTCTGCTGACCGCCGACAAACTGGAATGGACTCGGTGCTGAACCAAATGCAGAGCCACCTGGAGAGGGCGAAACAGAAGGTTGCCCAAAAGAAACTGCAGGTGCAGGAGCCTGCACAACATCCTCAGCCATGCTGTCTTCCATGTTAACATTGTTTCCAGGGGATGCAGCAAACGCTGAATTACCAAACATGGGCTGTGAAAGTGAATTTGTGGAAGAAGTTGAACCAAATAAAAAAGCAGAACCACTTGCGGCACTGGGTGTTGATCCAAAGACCACTGGTGAAGTGCTTGGAGTAGTAAAAGAAGATGAAGATGCTCCAAATGTAAACACAGAGGGGGTAGAAGAACTAAATGAGGAAGTAAAGCCAGGAGACTTTTGGGGCTGCCAACTAGATCCAAAAGTTCCAGCAGTGCTAGAGGCTTGTGAAGAGGCTGAAGTAGCACCAAAGTGGAATGGACTAGGATTAACTGTGCTAGCCGCATTTGTCAAGGAAGCTGAAGAACTAGCACCAAAACTGAAGATGCCAGGCGAAGCACTAGTGGAGGTGTTGCCAGCATTTGCAGGAGAAGTTGAAGAACTCCCACCAATATTAAATATACCAGGAGCAGCTGAAGTATTGATGGTGTTTGCTGAGGAGGATGAAGTATTACCACCAAAATTAAATACACTGGGGGTAGTACTGCTGGAGCTGTTGACAGCATTTGTTGAGGAAGCTGAAGAACTACCACTAAAGCTGAATATTCCAGGAGTAGCGCTGCTGGACGTGGCAGGTACACTGGTTTTTGAAGGAGCTGCAGAACTGGCACCAAAAGTAAATGCCAACGGGACCGTACCATTTGTGGGCCCACTTGAACTGCCTGCTGCACTGGAAGATGATGAACTTGCACCAAAACTAAATATTCCAGAAGCAGCATTGCTGGAGCCAACTAGGGCATTATGTGAAGGAGAAGCAGAAACTTGACCAGTAGTACCAGGCGCAGAACCAAACACAGGAAAGTTTGCTGTGGATGGCAATGAAGCAGATGAACTGAAAGGAGCGGGCATGCTCCCTGAGACAGCAGAAATGCCAGATCCACCAACAGAAGTCTCTGCTCTAACAAGTGATGCACCTCCTGTACTAAAAACAGAACCCTGAGACTCTGTACTACCTGCAGTACCCGTGGACATTACTGATCCAGAGCCTGTAGCTGCAAAAGATGCACCCCCGAAAGGTGAACTCTTCAAGTTGCCAAAAGCAGTTCCACTCTCAGATTTGGCATTCACGTCTGTAGTTTCTGCGGTGGAAGTTGTTGCTGGTGCTGAAACTGTTTTTGGCGGAACCCCAGAGAAACCAAATTTGATAAGAGGTTCCTTGGAAAACGAGGATGCTGCACTGGAACCAAAGAGACTGCTAGCAGATGCGGTAGAGCTTCCTGTTGTGCCACCAATCGTACTCGTAATGCTTGTCAACGGGGCACCAACATTCGAGCTGCTAGTCGAAACTTCATTTGTAAAACTACCCGATGCCAAGGCAGAGGTGGCTGAGATAGCAGGACTGGGAGCAAACAGTCCATTACTTGAAGGGCTGGATGGAGCACCAAATGAGAAAATACCACTAGTTGATATTGAACTTGATGGACCAGATGATGATGCTTCTAATTTGCCATTGCTGTCCACAGCCTTCTGTGAGTTATCCAACTGAAAAGGATTAGGCCGACCATCAGCTCGGCCGAACGCTAGATTGGAGAGGCTGCAGACATTTGAACAAATATCAGATGCACTTTCAGGTAGACTTAAAAAGGATGCACAAAAACACACAAGAACCTTACTCATTTCCTTATTCATCATATTTTCCAATTACTGCCTAACAGCTAGCTAGTAAACATCCTGAAATCTTTCATCATCTTCCCTTCCCATATAAACTTCAGCGACTGCTAGACTACACTCGGGTGCACAAGTTATTAATTTTTTGCTGATCACAAGAAACAATTTCCTCTTAAGTTTCCTTTACTAACAACTCCATTGAAAAACAAAACTGCGACTCTGACATGGATTGAGAGTGGACGAGTGATAATAAGAAAAAATATCAGATATGTAGATTGTGCAAGAGACCTGGGATATTATTTTTCAATTACGCATAAGATACCAAGTAGTGGTGGCAGTAAACAAATTGTAAATGTCAGCATGGTACTCAGTAATAGTTTTTCTTCATCTTTGTGCACTGCAAGGTCAGGGTTCAAGAAACTGGAAATGATCCCCAAAATCAGAACACAAACTCAAAAAACTGAGCATCCTTCATCAATTATAGTAAATTTGAAAATATACAAGCTCAAATCTACCTTAGAATTCTTCAAAAGCTTACAATTCTGTAGAACATTAAATTGCTCATTGTTTTGGTTGACTACGACCTTTGTCAACCATAGCATTTCCACAGTTCTATTGAGAAATTAATTTATATACCATTTATTTCAGATAATTTATTTATTTTATGAAACAAAAAAAGGGAAAAGAACCCCCACTAGTTACCCTAAATCAAAATGCAAACATCAGCTAGGAAATGCATCAGAAGAAACAAGTGCCCCAAAACCCATACATATTGAGAAGTACACAACTAGCATATCACTAAAAGTAAGGGTGCCGAAGCAAGATAATTGCAAAATCATTAGAATCAACTGATCATACTCTAGGAGTATACTGTAGTAGGAACTAACCTGCTCGAGCTTCCTGGCTTTGACCCCGTCACTGGGGTTGACGATGAAAACAGAAATGGTGGAACCATGTCAACATTTGTCTCCTTTGTTTTGTTAGACACAGTGACAGCGACCGCACCAGTATCTGGAGTTTCCATATCAGATCTCTTGTCTAAAACCCCAGGAGGTGTCTTTACATCCAGCAAAGCAGCAGGTTTGCTTGTGGGTTCAGCAGCACATAGGGGCTTCTGGTCAGCAGCAGATATTTCTAGCTTCCCTCTCCCTTCAGCTAATTGAGATGAAGGCCCATTAGAGTTTATGTCCTCTTCTAGCTCAAAAGAATCCTATAGAACACACCACCAGCAGAAACACGTTAAAAAAGAAATGTCTTATCATATAAATTGGTAATGACAAGAGATGAAATCAACCTCAAAAGAATCGTAAAGAAGACAACTAGGAACAAAATAGCAAAGTAGTCTGCAAATTGAATTCATAATAACCAGTGAAGCAGCTAAAAGTCAGACAAACGGAACAAGCAAATACGGAACACAGGATATATCCCACTTGCATAAATGCTAAAACCAGAATAGTAGTTGGTAACAATTATAGAGCAGAATCAAGTAACTAACTAAATGGTCACATGAATCTCTTCAACGGGAGGAAACTTTATCAACAGAAAAATAACCATTCATACACAAAAGACCATTTTTCCGAAATAAGTACAATATAGAAAACAAGTTGTTTAACAGTATCCACAAAAAAGGCGATATCCCATGTCAATTCAAAACCTGTTAAAGCAAGTCAAAGAATCTAATGCACTGAGACAAAAGGTGCGCACCTCATATGCACTCATCTTAAAAGCTCGTTTCTTGAGAGGAGGTTGAGCTGCAGACTTATTTTTTTCTAGGGAATTGGTTTCAACATTAGGTTGAGTATCTTTGAATGAAAAGATTGTATCTTTTTTTGCTATAACAGTTGACTCGCTAACAGAACTCTTATGCCCATATTGTTTAAATTCACTTTGCCTCGATTCACTGGGATTAGGAGAAAGAATTTTAGACCAGTTCTCCAACTTATAGCTATCTTGTGCGCTCTGCAGCAGCTTGGGTGAATCCAAATCCTCCAAGCTTCTGAGAGCTCGTCCGTGAAGCATGTTTGGTGTCAATTTATTCTCTTTCCCTGCAGCTAGTTTGGATTCTGATGATTTTCCCTTTGGGGTTATCTTTTCAAGTTGCTCCAATATCTTTGCAGCAGTCTCACTGGACTTTGGAGGGATGGCTACATGTCTTGCAGGCGTGGTTTTGTTATCTTCGACATCTCCGACAACTTTTGATACCTCCGGATGCAGGTTAGCTGCAGAAGCAACTCTCGTGCTGAGACGTGAAGCTCCAAAAGATAGATTAGGTTTCTGCCTAATCCTACGCATGGGACCAACAGATCCAAGATCATCATCCAGAACATAACTTCTTCGCTTGAGGGCCTGAAAGAGTTAGAAATTAAAAATAAAATAAGCAAATAAGGAAAAGAAAGAAGTGAAAAGAATAATAACACAAGTACACAAATGAGTTCAAAAAGATAACATAGGAATTTGGAATAAACACCTGCTTAGAACCAAAAAGTATATCGTGCTCCGACACTGGCTTAGATGATGAAGACCCACCATAGTCATAATTTGCCGAGCTGGTAGCCTGGTAGTAGATCAAATTTTAGAACAAAAAGGTTGAATCACATGCAGAAGGATTTCCAACATCGAAGTAAACAGAGAGCAAATAAACCTTCTGAACATCAGTTTGACGAACTCTAGAGTATGGCGTACGAGCCATGCTGTATATAGCAGATCTGCCACGAGATCTCGGAGTGGTAAACCCATTTTCTCGAACCCCGAGAAAACCAGGAGTCCTAGTTGTCACTGATGGAACGGGTGATCTTTGGACATATTGTGCATTTGTTAGCAGTGGTGTACCCTCTCACAACTTGACTACGCGTGCTCAGCATTGATGGTGACACCTTTGATGGCCTACTCCCCATGTAAGCTTTTGCAAGCTCAGCAGGAGAGGCAATATCATCTTCAAGAATCTGTAAACATGAACCACAAATGTGTCAGACTACCAAGAATCTATCGGTTCTTGCGAGGTCAAAATTTGAGTATCCATAGAAAATAGTCAGAAGGAACACTAGAGAATAGGATCTAACCCTGGAATTCATGACAGGAGTTGCAACAACTCCGCCGGATGTAACCTTAACAGAGTTATTTTCTTCCAGCAAGCTGCTTGAAGAATCCAATGCACATCTAGATTGAATGGCCTCGGCTCTTTTCTCCTCATCTCCCATAGGCATGTCTACAGCTTTTGAGCGCAAAAGTTCTGTCAAGCAATCAATCTCAGTTCTGCGCAAAGACATTTCATGTCTGTAAATCATACCCACCTTGAAATCGAGTAACAGAAAATTCCACTAAAGAATATTTCTAAATCTTTTAAACGAACTCATAAATCTAATAGAATCCAGAGGCTACATTTCTATGGCTTGATGCATAGAAAGACCAATCCCCTTAAAGGAACAATTCCCCGAAATCTTCAAGCTGGCAGTACATCCATCGCAGTAATTGCAGAATATTGGTCAACCGAAAGGTGGGAATTCAACTCTGGATGCATTGCAAGGACTGGAACTAGAGAGCAGACGCAGATTCTTTTATTTTGGTAAGGAAGCAAAGAAGGCAAAGGCCAATTCACAGTCATGTCAGCATACAGGTTCAGTCAGCATGTTATTGTTGTTGTTTTCAGCATACAGGTTCTGTCCAGTAGCTCTGATGCGGGCTGGCCATGGAAAAGTATTTGGAAAACAAATGCACCGCACAAGGTGAGATGTTTCACATGGCTGGAAACACATGAAGCATGTTTACACAGCATATTACCAAGGAGAGGAACGATTACATGTAACAACTATGGGCTTTACGAAGAAGGTTATAAGGATACATGTCATTCATCAATTATGGGACACGATGCTGAACTTGTTAGAACTTCAGGGGTGCATGCAAAGAACTACCAAAGATTTGCTACAATGCTGGTACTAGAAGGTACAGAAGAAAAATAGGAACATCATCCTTGTAACAATTTTTTCGGCGGGGAGGGTGGAGGGGCTTTGGGATGACGTGGGAAGAGGAACCAGAGAATCCATGAGAAGGAATGTTTTCTCAGTTCAGATGTATATTGTTTTTTAGCTTTTTGGAATTGGGAGGCAGATGTACACGATACAGATGGAACGATAGAATTTCTCAATTCAATAAATGTGCAGTAAGCAAACTGGTTTTCTGTTATTTTGTAAGGCCCAGCATCACTTGATGCTAGAAGAATAAGATATTACATCACTTCAACAAAAGAAAAAACAGATGATTCTACAATTATAACAATTTTTTCCAGTAATGAGTTATCATAAAGTACATTTTTAGGCCCAGTCAATTACCACAAATCTTACCTTGTAAATGTCTTCTGCTTCAAGAGCTGCTCAAGCTCTGAGAATGCGCCGTCCCCGGAGCTGCATGCATCGTTGTCACCTCCTTGTCCTGCCTCCACCAGTGCTCCAGCATACTCCTTCACAGAGAGGAAGAATTGTTCCGCATAGGGGGCACTTTTATCAGCATTAACCATATATAAATTTCAGGTAGAGCATATATTTCTTAAAAGCCGTGCTCTTAAAAGTAAAAACGCAAGCTGTGACAAGGTTCATGGGGCTTGAGGTGAAAAGTGAGAAGTGAAGCGCATAAATTACAAGAATTTACTTTTGATGAAGAATTACAAGAATTTACTACTACCCAACATATATGAATTGAGTACTATAATAATCAAGTTGTAACTAAAATAACTAGTTTCAGCATCCAATATACAGTAATATGGATATTAATCCAACTCATCAAGATTGAGATCCAAAGAACCATCCGCATTTTTGGTATAGTCACTTTGCACGTCATTGTTTGAAGTTCAGATTTCTCCGAGGGGCATGGTTTCACCCTTGAAGCAATACACCTCGCTTTGCATCGCTTAAAGAGACAAAGCGGCGATTTTTAATAACATTACTTAATATATAAATTATTGAACTCTTTTGGATACAAGGACACCAAAAGAAAGGATGACAGTCAGCATAGAAGGAATACAAAAGTTGCTATGTATAGGAAGACAGATTATCCACATAATAAAAAATTAGTACATCAGCACATTCCTCCTACAAGAATTGCATGGTGTTTTATCAGCTTTCATCATGAACTTGAAGTGAAACATGCATTTCTTAATAGATTATGACTATAGCAGCCAAAAAAAAAACACAAGCTGCAATTTCTTGGAAGATATAATTTTTTTTTTTTTTTTGATAAGTAAACGACTTGGAAGACATATGATCACATAATCAACTCAAATCTGATTATAAAGGCACCATAGCTTTGTGAACAAAGTTCAAGAATAATAAACTTACATTGGGACGTGACTCCTGAGGCAGATTCTGTGGTTCTTGTCTTGGTCCTGTTTAAATCAAAACGGAATCATGTCTCAACTGAAGTCATTGCTGAAAGCAGAATAGAAAGAGAATGCTACTAGTACACCACTGGAAGATTATTTATTTTTAATTTATACCAATCAATCAACTGTGTCTTATTCCCAATCTAGTTGGTGTCAAACAAAGGTAGCATCCCAACAGAAATTATTGCCACTTACAACCAAATTGAATAGCCAGTGTGTTTCTCAGCTGACAAAACAATGATCAGAAGGAAATGGAAACTAAACCAAGAAGGAATGTCTAAATCGAATCAACAAGGTCACAAAACAGCTAATTTATGAAAATAGTTTAATTCATCCTCAGTGACTATATAAGCTCAGGTGAAAAAACATGCAAATATTGTCTATTAAATTTTAAACTTCATGATATTCCAAAAAGGAAAAAGAAAAACTCCTTCCCCGGCCTCGAGTAGCAAGTAAAAAAATATTATACATTAAAGCCAAACATCATAACAATATCACACATGGTAAAACTCCATCCTCTTAACTATACAAGCTCAACCAGGGGCACAAATCAGTAAGCAAATGTTCTGCTATATCCAAATCGAAACAACTACTGGTTTCTCAAAGGGTCAGACAAAGCAAACCGACCAACTCACAGCTCCAACTATATACCCAAAACACCCAAATTTACAGCAACAAAACCTCAACAATGAAAGAACAAAACTTCTGTGCTCGCCTACATAAATACATTATTCATTGAACAACCAACATACACTCAGATACAATCATCAAGCTAAAGCTCATCGGTTCTGCCTCCAATGAAAAACAAAGGAACTCTTTCCTCCAAAGGATATCCAATTTCCACACTTTATGAGTCCAAAAATCACATAACTACGTCCCTCAGGAAACACATCCATTACTGTTATTATAACTGTAATATAGAAATTGGTTTTGTTTTCAATCTAAATGAAGCTAGGAGTCTCATTAACCAACCAATAGTTCAAATTGACCAAAAACAAGACCAAAGTTGCAATCATTTCCTCGCGAAATTGATAAATCTCGCAACTCCAGCAATAAATAGATGCTACATAACTCTAATACAGAAATCGCTATAGAAATAAATTTTGTTTCCAACCTAAATTAAGCTAGGAGTCTCATTAACCAACCACTAATTTTGAATTAACCAAAAACAAGACCAAAGTTACATCATTTCCTTGAGAAAATTGATTAATCTAGCACCTCCAGCAATGAATAGATGCTACATAACTACGTTCCTCAGGAAACACATCCATTACTATTATTATAACTGTAATATAGAAATCATTATACAAATCGGTTCTGTTTTCAATCTAAATAAGCTAGGAGTCACATTAATCAACCAAAGTTACATCATTTCCTTGAGAAAATTGATAACTCTCAGAACTACAGCATTAAATAGATGCTACATAACTGGAAATACATCTTTTGGAATCCAATAATCAAATTTCCTCTAAAATATATCGACTTTTCACACTATACGAGTCCAAAAATCACATAACTAAATCCCTCAGGAAACACATCCATTACTATTACTATTATAACTAAAATATAGAAATCGTTTTTCTTTTCAATCTAAACAGTCTCATTAACCAACCAAAATTACATCATTTCCTTGCAAAAATTGATAAATCTAACAACGCAAGCAATAAACACACATTAGATAACTCGAAAAAAAAAAAATTACACTTACCTGGAGGTAGAGATAACGGCATTGAAGTAGAAGGTTCTAGATGTTTACGGAATACGGAGTTAAATAACCGTTGAGCACCGTTAGTTATGAGCTTTGAAGCTGGATCAACAACAGCCTTTGTAAGCCAACTAGGGTTTCTTTGTGCTGGTGGTGGTGGACGATCGTAAGGTGTTGTTTGGTTCCGTCGGAAAGGTTTTTTCCTAAATTTACCTCCCGCTCCGGTTCCGGCTCCTTCGTACGCGCCCGCCGCCGCCGTGCCATCACGCGCCGTCGACATTTTAGTGAGAGAGAGAGAGAGAGAATAATGCAACGGGTAATGAAATTGAAGAAGAGAGGGAAATTAGGGTTTTATTTCGTTGGAAAGACACGGAAAGCGATGCTCATTATTATTTTGTTTTCATCGAATAGTGCAAAAAAAAAAAAAAATTCTACTCCCTAATTCTTCTGTCTGAATTTATATACCGTCTCAATTTATGTCACACAATTTTCGTGTTAGTATGTCTCAAAAAATAAGTCACTTTTTATATTTAGAAATAATTTAATTTATGAGATTATTTACAGCAATATAAATATTTAAGGTTTGTTTTAAACCATAAATTTTAAAAGTCTTCATTTTTTACTTAAATCTCCTGCCTAATCAAACTGAGACAGGTGTACTGTTTTTGCTCAATTTATGCGACACAGTTTGCATTTTTCGAGAGACAAATAATTTAATTTTGACCATAAATTCGTGCATGAAATCTTTAGATTTTTTAAAATAAAATGTACATATTTGACAACTATTATAAGTCACAATAAAATGATAATTCAAAATATTTAAAAGATATATGAAAATATTATGATAAAAGAAAATTTTATTTGAATCACTAAATTCAAAAATTATCACATAAATTGAGACGAATGTATTTTATTTTATTTTGTATTGAGTTAAGAAATATCATAATTTATAATTTTTTATGTAGTACTTAAATATTTAATTTTTAGTTGGAAAACATCAAGTTGATCTACAATTTAACTTTAAAAGATAGTCAAATTTAACTCTGAGCAAAAAGGTGCGACATAAATTGCGACCAAAAGAGCAATATAATTCTTCTTTATTTATTAGATATGATGAAATAAAAATCTGAGGAGGAGCGTGAGCATATGTAATTATTTGATCGTTTTTATTTTCGATTATTATTTGAACGTTGTTAATTGAGAAAAGTTGGCGGGCCAGTATGGGGGACCAAATTTTTGGCGCCTGTGACTCTAACTTTAATATTGCTCAGCTTACTATATGTGTAGTTGTGATTACCGTTTTAGCAAGTTCAGTACTTGCCAGAAAAGTACACTATACTTGCAAATTGTACTACATTTTTCAGTCTTCAGAAAAATGCCTTTATTTTATAACCAACTTATGTTTAAATCACATTGATTGGACTAATTTAAATTCATGTTGCATAAAGGAATTCATAATCAAAATAATACAAAAAATATTTTTGTAATTGAAATAAATGACAAAATGCAAAGGAAATAAAAGTAAGATTAATGCATGAAATTCACACGGACAAAGTTAACCTTTCCAGGTTAACGGTCATTCGGCAAGTATTGACCAATTTAGCGAATGAAATACATGTATTATACCCCCCAACTTTAAGACCCCAACCTTAATTTAGTAATGTATTATTATATTGTGAATTAGTTATATTACAAAATATTAACAATTCGGCGGTCATTAGTAGCATAAAGAAGGAAATTACAAAAAAAAAAAAAAAAAATTCTCTTATCGACCAATCAAATATTAACAATTTCTAAGGAAGACCAATTCCATCAGAAAAAAGGAAGAGTTTTTCACCAAAAACATCTCTATTCTTTCATCCAAACTTTCAATACATCTTGTAATATCTCATTTAACTGAAAACATCCTTATTTCTTCAACTTGACCAACGCCATCTGTCTGTTAAGTTTCCATCCACTACTAATGGAATCTATATTTTTCTCTTGCTACTACTATTCGTCTCTTTCATTTATTTTTCCTTTTTCACCCACAAGACTTATAGTAATAGATTTATTTTTTTGATAATAAGTGCTGGTTCTTTTTAGCATTTTCCCTCTTGAGTAAGTTATGTTTTTTAAGTTTAACCTGTAAAATACAAATGAATGAATATCTCAAGTTTAGATGTTCAAATTGAAAGTTTGGGAGGGGGAAGTAGAGATGAGGATGCGGAAAAGCGTGTCTTTTTTTTAGAACCAATTCGGGTTCATGTAGGGATGCTCAATTAGAGAATCTATTCATCTTATACGGGGATTGGTGGAGCAGTGTAGGGAGAGGAAGAGGGATCTACATATGGTATCCATCAATTTGGAAAAGGCATACGATAAAGTTCCAAGAAAGGAAGTTTCAAGTATCTTAGGCCTATTACCTAAGGAAATGGAGAGATTGACGATGATGTCACACATCGTATTAGTGCAGGATGGATGAAATAGAGGCTTGCATCCAGAGTCTTGTGTGACAAGAAAGTGCCATCAAAACTTAAAGGAAAGTTCTACAAAGTGGTGGTTAGACCAACTATGTTATATGGGGCGGAGTGTTGGCCAGTCAAGAACTCTCACATTCAGAAGATGAAAGTGGCGGAAATGAGGATGTTGCGTTGGATGTGTGGGAATACTAGGAGGGATAGGATTAGAACTAAAGATATTCGGGATAAGGTGGGAGTAGTCTCGGTGGAGAATAAGATGCGGGAAGCGAGGTTGAGATAGTTTGGACACATGCAGAGGAGATGCGCGGATGTCAAGTGCAAAGGTATGAGAGATTAGCTATAGACGGTTTCAGAAGAGCTAGAGGTAGACCGGATAAGTATTGGGGAGAAGTGATTAAACAGGACATGACACAGGTTCAGCTCACCGATGACATGACTATGAATAAGAATATATTGAGAATAAAGATTAGGCAGTAGGTTAGTAGGTAGTTGAGTTTTGTCCTATTGATCCGTTCATACTAGTAGTCATAGTATTACTCTTTACAGTTTCTTGTCCTTCCATTTCGGCTATTATATGTTGCTTTTTTGTGCTTTGATTATCGTATGAGTTTTTGATAGTTGCTGCTTCTTTTTTGTTAAACTGCTTTATTATGCTTTTATCGTCTTTTGTCATGACTATTTATACTGCCATGATTTGCTTGTCCTTGTGTCGAGGGTCTACCGGAAACATCCTCCCTATCTCCCAAGGTAGGGTAAGGTTTGGGTACAATCTACATTTTCCAGACCCCACTTTGTGGGATTTCACTTGATATGTTGTTGTTGTAGATGTTCACTATTTTTTTTTTCTTTATTTTAAAATGTAGGAGTAAGGTCTGCGCACACTTTACCCTCCCTAGGCTACACTTTGTGGGATTTCAGTGGGTATGTTGTTGTTGCTGTAGATGTTCAATATTCTTTTTTTTTTCTCTTCATTTTCAAATATTTTCTTTTCAAACTTCAACCAAATATTATTCAAATGCCTAGTAAAGTTTGAAACTATAGTTATACAAGCCTTAGAGTCAACTTCTCCGGCTCAAGCTTACCTCCTCGAGAATGGCACCAAACATATATAGAAGAAACCAGATCTTAATTGCTTGTTTTATAACTGAATGCAAAGATTACACTTTCAATGACCAAACTTCCAGCTATTGAACAATATGCAGGCCAGGAAGTGGATACTTTCAATCGGTATGCCAACCAAATCCAAGATTATAGTAATTAGTAACTACTAGTAATTGCTTTTCACCTTTAGAGATATGAAATTTCAGCAATTTATTAAACTGTTCTCATACAGAAAAATGTTGAAATGCAGGAAACATTTTCAAACTAACAGGTAAAGTTAGTTAAAGTAATCCACACAATTAAGAAAAAAAAATATACCTCTGTACTATTGGAAAAGGGCCAAATATACCGTTGTACTATTGGAAAAGGGCCAAATATACCTCTTGTGATACTTTGGGTCCAAATATACCCATGCGTTATACTATTGGCTCAAATATACCCTTCCTCCGTTAAAAGTTGTCCACCTTGGACATCCTATACTATGTGGCAGTGACATTTGATGAGGTGGATGCCACATGGCATTGCCACCTCATCACCCCTAACCCATTTTACTCTTCCCCTCTTCCACCACTAAAATTTCCACCCCCTCTACCACCATTACATCTTCAGGCATTATGACAGAAGAAGACGATGGTGATGATTCCATCATCAATCTCCTGTTCAGTTATCTAGAATCAGTTAAGTACATACAATGACACTAATAGAAAAATAACGAATTAAACTAAATAAGAAAATCACTTTGTACGAACAAATAGCACGTAACCGAGATTAGATCGATAAACAGAGAGATTGACGAAGAATTTGTCTTTGTGCCTTCTTTATTGCAACTTCAGGATTATTAATCACCTGTTTATTCACTATAACCCTTGGAGAAAAATGGAAGAGGGGAGGAGTAAAATGGGTTAGGGGTGATGGCAATGCCGCATGGCATCCACCTCATCAAATGTCACTACATATATAATAAAACATACATGTCAAGACTGTGCCATCATCAAGATGCATTTGCAAAAAGAGCCAGATTGACTAAGCTGTAGAAGGAAGAAAGTTTGTGTTCATTGCCAAAAGTTCTTTGTTTATGGGTATTACAAAGGAGGAAGTGTATATTTGAGCCCCTTAAAGCCATTTTGGCTTAAAATATAACGATTGAGTCCAAGATATTTGGCCCTTTTCCAATAGTACAAGGGTATTTTTGACCCTTTTCCGCATATATAATAAAACATACATGTCAAGACTGTGCCATCGTCAGGATGCATTTGCAAAAGGAGCCAGATTGACTAAGCTGTAGAAGGAAGAAAGTTTGTGTTCACTGCCAAAAGTTCTTTGTTTCTGGGTGTTACAAAGGAGTAACACGTGAGAAATATGCATTCCGTTAGTAATAGATGGAAAACTTAACCAAGGGATGTTTTTGGTTCATTTTGCGAATTTTGAAGGATGTCTCAGTTAAATGAAATATTACAAGGATGTAATGGAAGTTTGGATGAAAGAGTAAAGATATTTTTGGTCAAAAACTCGAAGAAGGAACCTCTAAAAGAGTTGAAGTTCAGAGACCGCAATGATCATAGACTCATAGTTGAGTGTCTCTGTATTTAGTATGCTCAACATAACTTCCCATATGTTGAGCATAGTAAATACAATAAAATGATTATTAACACAAAATATATCATTCTCATAAAAAGGATGCAGCGGCTGCAACTTGCAAGATGAAGATGTTTGATAATGCGATCAGTACTCGCTTTTGGTTAACGATGTTACAAAATATAACCCTTTTAAACATCAATCTCTTGCAATATATTCTCCATTATCAACACTAGAACCAAAAACAAAACAATGATGTTATTCAAAATAAACTAGCAGAAGGGTGAAATTATAAATAGCTGAAAAGTCTAGAATTTAACCAGGAGTAATATAAAACTCAGTAACTGCAGAAGGCTCTGGTCCAATATTGAAATCATGATGGCCTACTTGCTAAACAAGTGATCACAACTTGCGCTTATTTTGCTTCATGGCACCAGAATTACAACATTCAAGCACACAATGTTTCAAAGAGATCTACTTGGAATAAAAAGGGTAGCTCCACATCTCGCAACACGCTGAAAACTCACATCTCCGTTTCAGTTTGTGAAAGCTCAAGGTATGTAAATTACCTTAACATGATCTCACTCCACGGAGATGGCATCGAGCAATCTTTTACCTTCATCGGTCAGCTCTATGTTCTCCATTTTAATCCGCCGACGCATGATAGGACTTGTTTTTTCAGAAGCTACATAAGTTCTTAACAAAGATTCAAATATGTCAACCCCCAACTCATCCTTAGCCTTCTTCAAAATTTCCATAAAGTGTTCTGCACCAGCGACATCTTTATTTTGTTCAAAATGACTCATGAATTTTGTGACGGTGGCAGATGATGGAAACCACTTTCCACCATCACCCCTTCCGATTGAAACTGCTTTGTCAACACAGTCAATTGCTGACTTGATATCCCCATTTTGCAGATAATAATCCATGAAAATCTCCCATGTCTTAGCATTGGGCTTAGCTCCACTCCTTCTGGCCCGTTCCTTGAGATCTTCAGCTTTCTCCATGGAACCTTGCTTAGTGTAAGCTCTTATAAGAACATTTGCTACACGTATGTCATAAGTTGGGCACCCAGACTCCCATTCCTTGAAGCATTTCTCAGCACCCGGTAAGTCATTCAAGTTAACCAAAACTTGGATCATGTTAAGATAGCTTATGTTTGCTGTTCTGGGAAAAGCAAGCCTCAAAGAACGCCATACACGATATACTTCAAGCAAGTTTCCAACACGGCCATACAATGTGATCAGAAACTGGTAAGCAGTTAAATTGCGGCATGCATTTTTCTTCTCCAGTTCCTTGAGTGCCTTCACTGCTTTATCAGCTAAGCCAGCATCTGCATAGATCGATGCCAAATTACTATATGTAGTCCAATCTTCAGCAACACGGCCATCCCTCTTCATTTCATCAATAACCCTCTCAACCCCAGAAATATCATTCACAGAAGAAAGAGCCCTCATCCAGACGTTGTAGGTGAAAGAATCTGGCATAACGTCATAGGCCTTCATTTCTTGAATAATGGCTGGAATTTTTTCTGGGTGCCCAGTTTTTATGTAAAGAGTCATCAAGCTGTTGTAAGGCATAGAGCTTAAACTTAAGTTAAGTTCTTTCATTTTCTCCATCAAAGCCTCAGCTTTTTCAGTCATTAATTCCTTGCAATAGCAGTTCAGAAGAGCACAATAAGTGACAAGATCTTTCGATGCCTCTGGGAGATTCAGAAAATAGCTCTCTGCTGCTTCAATCCCTTTACTCTTGGCAACAAGATCTAGATGTATAGCTTGATCATTAATGGTCTTGTTCATGCCCCTTTTTTCCATTGTTTCTGATAACTGCACATAGCAACTAGCAAATTGAAACATTTCAACAACAACAACAACAACATACCCAGCGAAATCCCACAGTGTGGGGTCTGGGGAGGGTAAAATGTACGCAGACCTTACCTCCATCTCGGAAGATAGAGAGGCTGTTTCCGGAAGACCCTCGGCTCAAGAGAAAACATGATGAGAAAAGGTCAGATAAGCAGGAACAGTTCAAAGCAATACGAAAATGAAACTAACGAAAGCGAAAAAACAGAAACAGTGGCTACCACAGATAAATACGATAATCGTGGTACACGGACTAACATATAGTTGCACGAATCAAAGGACAAGAAAATGAAGATCAAAACCGCGACTACTAGTACGACGGGATACTAGCCTTCTACCCTAATCTGAGTCCTCCATAGCCTCCTATCTAAGGTCATGTCCCTCGGTAGTTCGGAACCGCGCCATGTCCCGTCTAAGCACCTCTCCCCAATACTTCTTCGCCTACCTCTACCTCTTCCTCGAAACCGTCCATAGCCAACCTTTCACACCTCCGCAGTGGGGGACATCCGTGTCTCTCCTCCTCACATGCCCAAACCATCTCAGCTGCGCTTCCCGCATCTTGTCCTCCACTGATGCCACTCCCACCTTATCTCGGATATCTTCATTCCTAATCCTATCTCGCCTGGTGTGCTCACACATCCATCGCAACATTCTCATTTTTGCAACTTTCATCTTCTGGACGTGCGAGTTCTCGACCGCCCAAAGACTCCGCCCCATACAACAAAGCTCGCCTCACTACCACTTTGTAGAACTTGTCTTTAAGCTTTGGTGGCACCTTCTTATCACACAAAGACCTCGAAGCGAGCCTCCATTTCGTCCACCCCGCACCAATACGACGCGTGACATCATCGTCAATATCCCCATCTCCTTGTACAATAGACCCAAGATACTTAAAGCTTCTTTTCTTTTGACGGCACAGGTACCCACCACTTCCACGCCACCATGTGTCTCGTCACTAAACTTACACTCCATGTACTCTGTCTTGGTCCTACTCAACTTGAACCCTTTAGACTTCAGAGTTTGTCTCCAAACCTCCAGCTTAGCATTCATTTTGCTAAAAGAAACCAAGGAACCATAAAGAATTACTTGCTTACAAGTCACAACTTACAGTGCTAAGTACATAACAGTTCTACTTCAAATTCTCCGTTGTCATAATAAGATTTTAGAGATAAAATGAACCCACTCTGGGGTTTCTTAGATAGTGGTTTACAATATGCATTAAGGCATCATCCCTTAAGCAGTTATTCACTTTTTTATCCAAAGCTGCCACCAAAAAATAACATAAGAATTAAGTAAAAATCTAGCAGTTTCACTTGCTGGTTCAATATCTTCTTTAATCTGAAAAGGCAGAACTATCTTTGCAATGCAAGTTGTTCAACATGGCTGGAAGAATGCAAGGAGAACAGCCAAAGATTAATTAATCAAAAGGAATAATGATAAAAAGCAAACACGACCCTTTGAATTTCCAACATCAAGGTTAGTTGGAATATGCATGAACTATAAAGCGACTAATCAAGTTCAGATACCTAAATTTCTGAGTTAAAACCATGGCACCATACAGATATACGCAAAGCATTTGGGGTTTAAAGTTCACCATTTCAAAAATGAAAGACCTTGCAAGAAGTAGTCTTTCATATTAACGATAAATTTTTTTAGGCCAAATACTACAATCTTACAGAAATGCTAATAGGGTTTAGGGTTTAACGCAATCAGAGAGATGATCTCTTTCCTACAGTTTGTTTGGATAGCCTTTGTTTTGTTAGTTTAAATAAATGTCTGTTTTGATTGTCACTTAAAATTTTATTCTATCGTATCGTTAAATCTATCATAATGTAATGACAAAAAGTCCCATTTTATGTAACGACCGATTTGGTGTGATCTCTAATTAATTTTTTTTTCTCATTTTGTCTTCGTTTATTATCTAATAATCCTATTTTATTATTTTCTGGCATTACGTTAACAATACAATACAACACATTATGAAACGATATGTAACAACCATCCAAACAAGGTATGAGAAGCAAACTCAAAACCCAGATTTATTTTCAGGTCAAACAATGGTAGATAACTAAACAACAAGGTTTAAGGGACACAATCCCCAAAAATGACAAAACCCCACACTTATTCTAAGGCCAAATCATGAAAACCTACTTAAAAGCTACAACATTTTAACTCAAAGGCCAAGTATTGTTCAGGTCAAATATACAGATACAGAAATGCACAGTTTAGAAAAAAAAAAAAAAAAAAAAAAAAAATCAAGAATGTGAGAAAAATGGGAGACCTTGAGTGCTGGAGCATAAAGTTTGCGTTGACGTAAAACTTTAAGGGATTTTCCAACTTCCCATTTATAAGCACTTTTATGTGATTTCAAGAATTCATTCAGATTTTTCCTAACATGATTTTCTTCACCACCTTCTTTGAATAGATTTTTGTTAAGTGCATCTTCTAAGTACTTTTTTGTTGATCTTTTCCCAATGTTCTTCGTTTTCATAGAGAATTTCTGTATAAACGACGTCATTTTGATTGGTTTGGTTTCCTTGTTTTTGCTTATTACAATGTGATTGATTGTTGGGGTTTTAATTTTCAGGTGGGAAAAACCCTAAGGCAAGCTGAGGATGGAGAATGGAGACTGTGAAAATGGTAAATGGGCTTCTGATTAGATCTGGGCCTACTGCATTATTTTGAAGTTCTTACACATTTTTTTTGTTTTCTTTAATTTTCTTGAAAAAAAAATGCGGATATTTCCTTCGAAAAAAAAGAATTTTTTTTTTTGCAAGGGACTTTTAAAGTCTTTTATAAGCGAATTTGTCCTAGGGAAAAAGTTTGTCTTACGAAATTTTGCAACGCAGAATTTTTTATTTTTTTACTCTGCTAGAATTCTACAAAAGTTAGGCCTTACCTGAATAGGCCTAATTTTTCTATGAACCTCTGTGTTGCAGATTTTTTTTTTTATTGAGTCGAGATTTGAACCCAGAACCTCGGGGTATTTTAGGGAAAGAACAAAAATTAAAGACCAGCAATTTGAGGGGTAAAAATTAAGACCACCCCCGAATAAGGACAATCGTGCAAATTGCCCGTTTTTGCACGGATTGTTCTGCAAACGCACTGGTCTTTAATTTTTGGCCCTTATATCTACGGTCTTCAACTTTTGTTCCTACTACTTATTTAATGAAAATATCTAGATATGCTTTGCTCGACGTGAGTTCTGTAATATTTTTATCTCTGAAAGCTGAACTTTTGTTTTGTTTGGCATAAGTTTTGTAGGAATTAAGTTATGCGGCGTAAGTTGTGTAGTATTTTTCAGATTATGTTGAGTGTTGAAAGTTTTGTCTTTTCCAAAGATAACTTGTGGATGTGATGATACATATGCCGAAGCTAAACGCTAACTATGCCGAGCGGAATCTAAACTTATGCCTTTTTTAATGTTGAAAGTTTTTCCTTGTCCGCATAATTTTGGGATGTTATGATACATTTGCCAAAACTAAATGCTAACTATGCCGACTGAAATTTAATTTATTCCGCGCCAACATTGCCGAAGGACAAAAATTAAAGACCACAAATTTGAGGGACAAAATTAAAGACCGCCCTGAAATAGCGGGCATTTGTATATATGTATGCATTTATGAAAGATTGTGTGCACGTACGGCGGCTAGTCAATGGTGAAGTCAGAAGTTTCACTAAGGAAATTCAAAAAATAAAAAAGTAAACAAACAAAGAATTCAAGAGATTCGAAAAAATTGACCTTGTATATAGTTTTCGAGCGAAGGAGATTTGGACTAGGGGTGGGCGTTCGGTTCTTCGATTTAGCTATTTCGGTTTCGGTTTTTTGAAGGTGGATATATGTATTCTTTCGCGGTTTTTTGAAGTTTGGTTCGGTTTTTTTAATTCGATTTTTTTAATATGATATTAGAAGCGATTCCATTTACACTAATTCATATTCTCAAAAGCAATAAAACATAAAACTAACAAATTAAAATCAAAATCAAACAAACAAGATACACAAAAAACCATAACCATAATATAGGATTACTAGGTGTTATATACATACAATAAGAATAATTAAAAAACGCATAAAGGAATACATTAATCCTAAAGATACATCCTACTTTATTAAGAATATTTGATTTTCTCAACTCAAGTGGAAAATTAGTACAAAAGCAAAGAGAGCTTATTACAATTGGGTTTTTTTGGGCTTAAACTTAATGAGTACGGACTATTTTAATTTTTTTGGGTAATGTATAAATTTCCCTAAAGTTCGATCCGGTTTCGGTTTTTAAGACAAAACACCGAAACAAACTAATTCGGTATTCTTTCGGTTTCGGTTTAGTGAAGTTCGCATCCAATTTTTTCGGCTTTCGTTTATGCCTTTTGTTATGATTGTATATGTCAACATTGAGACGATACGCATACGAACCCGCTAGTGTATGTGTATGTATTGATATGTTTAGAAAAAAATGTTGCTATGTTTTTTTTTTTTTCGTTTTGTTTTGTTTTGTTTTTTTTTTTTTTTTTTTTTTTGGAGAAAGGTAACAATAAAATATTGCTATATTCTAAAAACTCAATAATATCACATAATTTGTTATTAGTCGCATAAATAGTGCTTTAACTTACCCAATTTTTAAAGTTACTAGCATTAGAGCAGATGTGCAAATGATATTAAAGAGTATTAATCACGATAAATCTCACTTGACCCTCATTCTTCTTATACTACACTTGAAGCGGGCATCCTAAAACCACTTACTCTATAGGTCTATTTTCCATTGAACATTTGATTGATTCTGTCACTAATTGCATCAGCAAATAGCATGCATCATTGAACCTTCATTTGGTATACTATCGTTTACTGTGTCATAAACTCATAATAATTAGCTAAACAAGCGTACACACTCAAGATGGATTCTCAGTGTAACTCCACAGTTAGGGGAAACAAACAGTTAAATCCAGCAAGAATTGTAAACAAATTGATAGTTTGCACTCACTTGAGTAAAATAAGATTTCAATAAACAGCATGACTAAAAAGTGCAGTTTAATATTGAACATCCACGTTATGATGTATAACAATTACTCAGCAGGATAATTACCATATTAAAAAAAAATGGTGCAAAATTTGGAAAGAATTGAAAGATGCACAGGAAAACAACAATGATGTTTAGCAAGTACAATTTTAATACTATACACTCCTAAAAACACAAAAGATCCAGAAGGAAATGAAGAAAATAATAGACAAACACTCTTCAAAGATCTATAGTTTTAGTGCTTCTCTGAATCCAATGCTGAAACTATGCTCTAAACCTTCCTTTGCACCACCAAGCACTGGATTTCCCATTTGCATCATAGCAACAAACTCATTGTAATCAATGCGGCCGTCCTGAAAAAATAAGAAAATTTTCCATGACTGAGACCACAACACAAGCAGCACATGTTGGATATATTCCATGTTCGAGTGAATACGTTTTTAGTTCTTTGGCAAACCTTTACTAGTACTAGGATTGAGACATCTTTTGAGTAGGTCCAATGAAGTGAAAGCTAAGAAACTAGTATGAACTGTGGAATAGTAAGAGAAGAAAGACAAAGAAGCTCTAGACTTTTGGGAACCAATAAATTGCTTGAAATTGTGCAAAACGGAAAGTAAGTCCCTTAACCCCATCAAAAATTCCTTGTTGGTGAATCAAACTGCAGAAAGAGCCCGAAAATTTTGGGATAAGAGGAACTAGTCCTAGAGCCTGCTCGGCCAAACAGCCAAAATCAACTTATTTTGAGAAGTATTTATCAAAAGTTCTCTGGGAGAGTAGTAGTTTGTGTAACTAGGACTTGTACCTGAGATCTCCAGGTTGTTACTCCCATGTCACAACCACTTGGCCGTCCACTTCACTAGGACAACATATCTAAATTTATGTTTTCTCCCTGATCAAAACCCTCCTTGACACCCCTTAATAAATACTCCCAATGTTTCAATTTAAGTGTCTTAGTTTGACTAGGCACGAAGTTTAAGAAAATAAAGGAGTTTTTTTAATCTTGTGGTCTTAAACAAAAGATGCATGTAATGTACCCAAAGAATGTTGAAAGTAGAGAGTTACCAAATACTGAAAGAGGCGTTCTTTTCTAAACAGAATAAAAAGGAAAGTAAGACACTTAAATTAAAACGGGGGGAGTAGGAATTAATATCAAGTGGTGAAAAGCAGAACTTACATTGTCCTGGTCAGCTTCTCTGATCATTTCTTCCATGCGAACATCTCCAATGCCAAATTCTTCACAAGCATGTTGAAGTTCATCTGCGGTGATGTAGCCGCTTCCATCTTTATCAAAGTATGAGAAAGCAGCAAAAAGATGGTCTTCTCTTTCAATTTTGTTAAGATGTAATGTTGCAGCTATAAATTCACCATAATCAATTGTTCCACTGTTATCAACATCAGCCTGCAATTTCGGAGAATGTAAGGAGTTACTCGATATTGCCTTCAACTTCGCGTTGGTAGAATGAAAAATCTCAGCATGCCATGAAGCTAAATGAATCTAAACCTTTGATCACGAGCTGATGAATACAAATCATTACAGCAATGAAAAATATAAAATAACTGATTCTTCTTGAATTATTTCCCGTCACAAATACTCCCACTGGAAGAGATTTTGATTGCGTCATTCTACTTACTTTCTTCTGAACACCAACAATGGCGCTCCATTCTTTCTTTGCCCAATCAAAGTCTTATTCGAGATGGGATAAGGATTAACTTCCACAAACAATGCTATTTATAAAATTCTTTGCTACATGGGCTTAATATCTTTCAAGTTCCACTTAAAACAACTAATAGTGACACTTTGTCAATTTGCATGGAAGTGGAAGAGGGAGGTTAACAAGAAAGAAAAGAAGTCTAAAAGAATTACGCTATATATCAGTTGCATTAATACAACATTAGCATCAACCAAAAAGATTATTTTACTGTAAGTTACATATCTTCAGATAAACAATTTCAGTACTCTCAACAAAGAGAACTCGTGTAAAAGAGTGAAAAAACTGTCCACATTTTGCCATTTCCATGGATCACAGATTTGAAAAAAACTGGATGGAGGACTAATATGATACTTACAGCCTGCATAAGATCATAAATCTCGGACTCCTTCAGAGTAGAGCCAAATTTTTTTAATCCATCTTTGAGCTCCTCAAAAGTTATTTGACCGCTATTGTCTGTGTCTATCATCCTGAACATTTCTTTAAGACCGGCAATTTCTTCTTCGGATAGGCTTTCAGCAATGACCTGCAGCACATACGACATAAGTATCTGGAGAAGAGTTTCAACCTAAATATTTATCTCCAATATGCTCATAAATTAGTGTTAACATCACATGTATTAGCACGTTAATAGACTCACTCTCAAAGCCATTTTCTTGAGCTTGTTCATTGCAGAAAATTGCTTCATTCTACTCAGAACTGCAGAATCCAGAGGCTTATCAGGAGCCACACCATCAACTTGAACCCATGGATGGCCTACAAAAGTTTCAATATCACCGTCAGTGACTATCTGAACTTAATCAGAGTTCAAGATGAACTCCATTACTGATTAAGACAGCAAGAAAGAAAGAAAGAAAAGAGAAGAAGAAACTGATGCAGTCGAAGTAGAAGAAGAAGTAGAAGAAATGAATTTCATTCAATGTAATTCAAATTGTGATTCACATAATGAGATGTATGATGTATATATAAAAAGAGTAATTAGCTTCTAGAATCATCTACTAACTAGCTAGGATCCTATACTAACTAACTAACTCACAGTTAGTTAAATAACTGTTTTCCGGAAACCTAAACTAACTTATGAACAGTGGGAAATTACCACTATGCCCCTAACAGTGTAACTAACTATTTTGCTTCTAATTCTGTACTTGAACACTATCCAAATTTCTCATCCCAAAAGATAATTATGTAATCGGAAAGGGAAAAAAAAAGGCTAGAGTGCACTTTTTCCAGTTACATGATCTAAGTCAGACATAACAAAATGATAAACATAAGACTATAAGAGATTATGGTAAATTACATAAAAGAAGTAACAAACCTCTCAAGGAATACATATAGATTCTACTTACCATAGAAAATGTAAAGAATTTAATCATCTTTTCATAAGAGAAAAAGAAGAAAAGCTGTCCACTAACTGTGGGCAACATCAGAACAAGAAGAACCAAAAGAAAGAAAACCAGTGTACTTGAATACCATAGCGATCTGACAATCTTGCAGAGAACTTGTTACAAGCAGATAATCTGATTTATTTTATTTTATTTGGCTTGATAGTAACATATTTCATGCACTGTCAGTCATCGGGGTCCTCAAAAGCTTAAGCCCAAGAAATTGTGGAGACCAATGTATGGCAATGATCTGTAGCACAATTGTGCTTGACAGAGAATAATGAGTACAGAACAAACTATCTTATTAGGGAAAGCCTTTAAACCAGTAGCTCTTATTACAAATCTAGAGATGGATAATCGTTTCCAAATACCAAATATTACTGAATTCACCCCCATTAGCTCAGTTGTTATTTACATGTACTCAGAAAAAGAGAAGCTGTTAAACTACTTACATAAAACTTCATGTGCAGTTAAACGCTTTTTTGGATCTCGAACGAGCATTCTCCTCATCAAGTCTTTTGCACCTTCTGAAATACTTGGCCATGGGTCTGATGTGAAGTCGAGATCACCGTGCAGGACTTGTTCAAATATTCCTTGCTCATTTTCTGTATGATAGGAAAAAGAAAAATTCAGAAAAACGATACAAAAAGATGGTATGTGGTTGGAAGGGCAGTATTTGATTCCAGAAAACCTTTCCATGTTCCTCTCCATGAACATACTTATGACTCAATTTCACTTCAATAGTTGACAAAAACCAAGTCGGTCTCAAGAACATGCACAAACTGTGTAACTACTCAGACGGAATCATCCGTAGTTATCTACCAAGTTTGACCAACTATCTATACAACCTGGTATTTCTCCTTGCACCAAAAATCAAGTTAAAAAAAGTCCCTTTGATTTGTTCTTGTTTTAACCAACCATTACATCAGTCATGTTTCTATTAACGTGCACTTCTCTATCAATGGATAAACCAAAAGACCATTTCAACCTCCATTAGCCATCACACCATCAATCTTAGCCTGGTAAAATTTTCCAATGGCCTTGAATACATACTTGCACTATTATTTCAACAAACTTAAACTCTCTGAATCATTCCTTCGTTCAGTCTTGCACTCCTTTAGTCTTGACATTAACTAAGTAACTTTAAGTGCCAAAACATAATCAGAACCTGTGTTACTCCGACTCGGGTGCCAATCTAGAGGTCGGATTCTTCATCACATAATTTTAGCATTCGAGGAGTATGGATCCGAGTGTGGATCCAGGTAGTGGGATACATCCAATAAGTGTATAGTATGGCATATTTAAGTATGCATCTCTATTAATTAAAATTACTAAGTTAAAAATCATAAAATTTAATTCTTTATAAACGCCTAAAATTTTATTCATGAGATATCTCGTGTAATAGCAAAGTGCTTTTATAATTTATATGACTATATATATATGACACAAACCCAAATATCAAACCAAATACTCAATTTACCGATATTTCTGGGTCATAGATGTAGTCAAAGCACCCAAGGCTAGTTGACCAAATTAGGTGTGGATTCCACACCCACACCCAAATCGTGTCGGACAAATACGGGTGCGGCAGGAATTTTGAAGCGTCCGAGCAATATAGATCAGAACCCAATTCCAAGAGAGTTCAGAAGTAGATCTTAAGCGAAGTAATACCTTTGCCTATTTAAAGATCAATAAATTAATTACTGAAGAAAGACTATGCTAATTGGATTTAAATAGATATCGTCATCCTTGAGAAAGATAGAACATCTGCCCTCCTTGCACGGGAGAATTGGTCCACAAAGGGAAAATTCTCAATCATTTCCAAATCTTCCATTGAGGGGTGCAGCAGGAATTTGACACAAATCACGACAATAAGAATTATTAGAAAATCGAGCAACTCTCTGATAAATTGGGTTAGATTGAGAGATAGTAATGGACAAGTGAAGAGATGGTTGATAGAGGTGTTGAAATGTCCATATACCAAAATAAGTCAGTGGGAGGATATCAGCAAACATGAAGAACATGGCATCAGTTCTTCTGATAACAAATGCACATACTAGGTTTCTTAAAATGAAATTTAAGTGGAAAAGTAGCGAACCGGATGTAGAAGAGCCACAGAATGGAGCAAAAAGTATCCAACAAATGCCAATTTTGATGACTTAGCAATGCTTACCAGCCCAGAAAGGAGGTACTCCACTTAATAAGATGTAGATAATTACACCAGCACTCCAGACATCAGCTTCAGGACCATAACGTTTTCGGAGAACTTCTGGTGCAACGTAATACGGGCTGCCAACAACGTCAGTAAATTTGTCGCCTGAAAAGAGAAAAATATCAATTAGGAAGCAGTTTGGAAAAGAAGAAATATGGTCAACATACAATTAAGGAGAACAAATTAAAAAAATGGATCAACTAGTTGTCCAGTAAGTTCTATTAAAATGCCAAAACTTGACACTACCCGAATCACAGTGAACAGAACATAGTTTATGCATATAAGTCAAGATAATAGAATGCTTGAATGATTACGTGTAGGACCTGGTTAAAATTCCAATATCATTCTGAGACAGCTTTAGCGAAACATGTTGAGGACACCCCAACTGAAACACTCGATAACTTAAACTCAATGACCATGACCATGCTACTCCATTTAAACTCATCTTATGGGCTTATGCCTATAAGCATTGAAAGAAACAAAATAAGTTGTTAGTCTAACTTATTTTTAGCATCAAAATCATGAATACTTTAGATAAGCTCCAGTCCAAAATAATTTTTTTTTTTTTTAAGACAAAATGACTTTAAGTTGGCCAGCCAAACAATCAAAAAAGCTGAAAACAGCTTATAAGCAACTTATAAGCCAATCCAAACGGGCTCTTGGCCACTTCATTGAAAGAAACACAATTGTTGTTTCCAATTTTAGCATCAAAATCATGAATACTCCCTCCAGTCCAAAATAATTGATGTTTTAGACTCTGAAAGTTGATCAAAAAAAAATTGATGCTTCACAAAATCAAGCAGATGTTTAATTCTTTCTCCCAGATTTTCCCTTAACACATTCCTAATTCAATGTACAAATGTAATGATGTATACGACATGTCCTTTTATGTACTCAAAGCATTCGATATAAAATATTTAATGCTTCTTATTGTTTCAAAGCATTTGAGAAGAGCTCATAATTAAGGGTATTTTAGTTAAAACCCCTCTTAATTTTTAGGAGTACGTGAATGCCCTAATCCATGTGGCCAAGCCTAAAACATCAATTATTTTGGACTGGAGGAGTAACACATTTCATTAGCATGTTTAATCTTTCTAATAGATTGCGAGCTCATTGTATACCCATTAACTTTGTCTAAAACTAGTTTAAAAGAAGGCAAGTATATATCATACAAATACCTGGTTTGAAGAATATTGATAACCCAAAATCAATTGTTTTGAGAAGTGAATCCTCCTTCTGATCAACAAAAAGAAAATTCTCAGGCTTAAGATCACGATGCATGACACCAAGAGAATAACAAGCTTCTACAACTCCAACAATAGTCCTTGTGAGCTCAGCTGCTTTTCTTTCCGTATAATGCCCTCGTTGAATAATCCTATCAAAAAGTTCACCCCCAGCACAACACTCCATAACAAGATGAACAGCTATAGCATCCTCATAAGCTCCTTTTATCGATATAACATGAGGATGACCTGCTAAGTGGTGCATTATCTGCACTTCCCTTCTAACATCTTCCACATCATCATCTGTTAACAACTTCCTCTTAGCAATCGATTTGCAAGCGTACCGCTTCCCTGTCGCTTTTTCAGTACAAAGAAATGTAGTACCAAACTGCCCTTGTCCTAATTTCTTTCCTATACTAAAAAACTCCTTTAAGTTCCCAGTTTTCTTCTGTAACACAGAATCAGTCCTAAGTCCAGCACTTGCCACTCTCTTCATTTCAGCCGGCTTTTTCGTTTTTTTAGGTTTCTCTTCCTCTTTCTTTTCTGGCTTAGGCATTGTTATATGTTCTGGTGGCTTATCTTGAACTGGTAAATTAGGTAAATCAGTTTCTTTAACAGAAGTTGGTGTTTCAACTCTAACACTTTCACCATTAGTAGTGGTGGAAGCGGTATCATCAGGCGATCCGGTTCGCCACATTGCTGCTGAAACTGACTGAAAAATTCCATTTTTAGTAATACTTGGTCCTACACAAGTGTTCCCCATTTCTTGATCCTAAATTAACAACCCTTTTAGTTACTTCTTACATCAAGATCCTTTTTTTCTATAGTGTACCCAAAAAATCAACAGGATCTTGATACTTCACCAAATAATCCACTACCAAAAACAAAGTCAAACTTCCCAGGATTAACCACAAACAAGTCAACAAGAATTCAAATCCAAGACTCATTCAAGCTTATCAAATCAAGATTCAAAATGAGCTAAAAGACTGTTAACTAACCTTGATATAGAAGCTTAGCAGAGATTAAATAGAACAGAATCAAAGAATCAATTACAATACCAAAAAGAATAATCAAAGTTTCCAAGTAATCAGATACAAAGACATAGTAATAAATTGATTATATAAAGCTCAAATCTTTTAAATCACTAGAGAACAATGAAAAAGCAAATGGACCCAAAAAAGGAAATTTCTGCTAAGCTATGGGAAGGTCAAAGAAAGGACAAGAAAAGGGAAAAATTTGAGATCTTGATTATAAAAGAACAAAGTGGACTATGAACTATTATTGGGTTTTCATTTGTTTAGTGGAAAATTTGTAGCATTAACATTTGACATATAGTACTATAACTTACATGCATTTTTTTAACCGTAAATATGGGGTAGTTGGTATATATGCGTGCACATGTAACGACAATTCAGACAAGACCTACAACAAAAACGCGTCTTGGTAGGATATAAGTCCAAATAAGCCTAAGGTTTTGCCCAGGAATCTCATTTTTTAAGCCTTTGGGATTTGGATGGATTTTGCCATGTATGTCATGGACTTTTACCCTTGTTATTATCAATATTATGTTTAGTACTCACGTAGTTTTTTACTTTTCGACATGCATTACCATCTGTAAAATATTTGTATTATATTTTGCTATTTTATTGCTATACCTTTTTATATCTACTTCGAAATTCTTTTATGTTCCTTTCACTTTCTTTTCTCTTCTTTCTTTCTCTTTTCCTTTCTTTGAGCCTAAGGTCTTTCAGAAATAGTATCTCTGCCCCATAAAGATAGACGTAAGGTTTGTGTACACCCTATCCTCTCCAAATTCACATATGAGATCACACTGGGTATGTTGAACCTTTACATGATTATTATCCAATTGGGATAAAACTTTTAGCCGCAAGTACACATTAACAAAATTTGCCTCTTAGAAATTTACACAACATAATTTTATACATGGTATATCTTCAGGTATATAACGATGGTTAGATAGCGAATCTAGAATTTCTAGATAATGAGCGAGCTATTATTAAAAAAAAAAAAAAGGATAAAATGTATTAAGTGAAATTGATTTCTAGTTCTCTAGGTAGCACCTTTTGATCTTCTTATAGGGTGCCAGCATACAATATTATACTTATTTTAGAAAATATATACATAAAATATCTAATATTACAAAGAGATTATGGATTCATGTGCCCCATTTTTAACCTTTAAATTTGCCCCTCGTAAGAATAGTTGAATGAAACAATTATATATTTTTGAATTATATATATAGCTATTGGATATTTTATATTTTTTTCGTATAAATAGACGTGACGTATAGTTTTTTTTTTTTTCAAAAGATGAAAAAAAATTGGCCGCACAGGCGTCCATGTCAACTTTGGTTGGTTTTAGCCCAACTTTGCTTACTTTGTACTCTCTTGGAAGATTGAGGTGACAGAGCCCGAATTTTTTTCATGTAAGTGGCAGGCTCTTGATTTTTTTCTACTTATTTTCGCCCCAAAAATTACTAATGCTAGGATTAGCAGATACATAGGGGCTTTTTTATATTTTTAAAAACTTCGGAGTTAAGATTTAAACTTTTTAAAAAAGTTCTTTTCTGTTTCTCTTTCTTCTTTCATGTTCTTTTTTTTTTTTTCGAAAATCATTCCTTTACTCACTAATTTTCCCATTCTTTCATCTCATCTTCTATGTGTGTAGTCATCATTGGATGTTAATCTTGAAGTATATATACATTTTGGTTGCTGATAAACGTGGCGAAAGAGCTGGAAGCCATTGACGACCCTTAAAAAGCTTCGAAGCTCCAATT